>NW_004443938.1:42990781-43007118 GCF_000243295.1 Trichechus manatus latirostris
AGTATAGAAGGCGCTGGGTATACGATAATGAACAAAACAGTCACAGTCTTTGCCTTCATGGAGGTTCATCTAGTAGGAGAGAGAGTCAAACAAATATATAATTACATATAGGTATATAATTATATAATTACAACTTGTGAAAAGGGGTATGAAGGAAACACACTGGGACAATGATAGATTATAAGGATACTCTACTTGTAATGAGGAGCCCTGGTGGTGCAGTGGTTAAAGCCATCGACTGCTAACCAAAAGGTCAGCAGTTTGAAACCACTAGCGGCTCCTCAGAGAAAGATGTGGTAGTCTGCTTCCATAGAGATTTACAGCCTAGGAAACCCTAAGGTGTTGCTATGAGTCAGAATCGACTACACGAAGACAGTGGGTTTGGTTTGGCTACTTATAGTAGACTCTCTGAGGTGGTAATATTTGAGAGATGAAGGATGAAAAGGTCCAAGTCAAGTGACTTTTCAGCCATTTGTAAAAGTTCTATGGCAGGAAAGAGCTTGTTGAGTTCAGCACCTGAGAGGAGCCAGTGTAACCGGAGCTAAAAAGCAAACGATTGGATTGATCTACCATTGGTGTTTGTCAACCAGGTCAAACAGAAGAACAAGCAGACAATCTCCTTGGGAAGAGAAGCTGGTATTTGCTTAGTTTTAAGTGAAGTAATATTAAGTAGTTCTGAGGTCTCTGAAGAGGGACTAGCCCAGGCCATGAAAGGCAATGGTTGGCAGGTTTTTAGGAAGCCTTCCAGTTTGTGGAGGTTAGAAGTCCAAGACTTCATGTGGTAGTCTAACAGTCTAGAGGGGTTCAAAGATACCAGCAACTAAACAGATTCTGCATGAGGAGCAGAAAACAAAGCATGTATTCTCTCAATTTGGAGGGAGGGATGCCAATCAAAAGAAAATGTAATGTTCAAATGAACATCCAAAAAATGTTCATTTTTCCTTCTATGAGATAAATGTACTTGCAATCTTTTATCATGCTAACCAACAGCACATTTCTCGTTTAAAAAAGAGATTTGCAAGGACTATTGTAATTCCAGCAGGCTAAATTTTCGCAATCTCTCAATTTAATAACCTTCCTAACAAAATTACATTTAGAGAAAAAAATGAATGAAATCACATATTCATTTCTATGCAAAGAACTTTTCAGTATAATTTCATCATTGTAAAATGTGAGGGAATGCCATGTAAATGCATGATTGTCAATATCTTCTTAGCTCTATGAGCTATTACGTAATGCTAGGAAATGAGAAGGAAAAATGGGACCACTTTATTCTGGAAAAATGGAATCTCTCAATGTTAAGGTAGGAAGCTGCAACAAAGAGCCTTTGTTGCCTTTCAGCTTATCTACCCCCTCAAGCAGCTCCTGCCATACACCCACATGTACACAGTGTGGGAAGATGGGTTTGGTCTCTTCAGTCCCACCAGCACGTATAAAAAATAACAGTCAACAACATTATATCTGGATATATAATTCAGGTATTATTAGTAAAAGCTCACCAATTCAGATTCTACTAGTTCAAAATATATAATACTTCTCTTCACTTCTACACAATAAAAATTCTAAATTACTCTTTATCCTAAAAGTGTTCAGCACTGAGTTCAAATACTGTTGCTGTGGTTGTTGTTGCTCTTGTAAGGTGCCCTCGAGTCGGTTCTCACTCACAGGGACCCCATGTACAAGAGGATGAAACATTGTCTGGTCCTGCACCATCTTCACAGTTGTTACTATGTTTGAGCCCATTGTTGCAGTCACTGTGGCAATCCATCTCGTTGAGGGGCTTCATCCTTTTCACTGACCCTCTACCTTACCAAGCATGATGTTCTTTTCCAGGGACTGGTTCTTCCTGATAACATATCCGAAGAACCTGAGACGAAGTCTCCCCATCTTAACTTCCAAGAAGCACTCAGGCTGTACTTCTTCCAAGATAGATTTGTTCCTTCTACTGGCAGTCAATGGTGTATTCAGTATTCTTCACCAACACCATAATTCAAACGCATCAATTCTTCTTTGGTCTTTCTTTTTCACTGTCAAGGTTTCACATGCATATGAGGCAATTTAAAACACCACAGCTTGGATTTAGGCACACCTTAGTCCTCAAAGTGACATTTCTGGTTTTTAACACTTTATAAGAGGTCTTTTGTAGCAGATTTTGCCGTGCAATGTGTCTTGATTTCTTGACTGCTGCTTCCATGGGTGTTGACTGTGGATCCGAGTAAGATGAAATCCTTGACAACTTCAATCTTTTCTCCGTTTATCAAGGTGTTGTTTATTGGTCCAGTTGTGAAGATTTTTGTTTTCTTTATGTTGAGGTATAACCCATGCTGAAGGCTGTAGTCTTTCGTCTTCATCAGTAAGTGCTTCAAGTCCTTGTGGTTTTGTCATCTGCATATTGCAGGCTTTGTTGCGTCTCCCTCCAATCCTGATACCCCATTCTTGTCCATATAGTCCAGCTTCTTGGATTATTTGCTCAGCATACAGATTGAATAAGTATGGTGAAAGGACACAACCCTGACACACACCCTTCCTGATTTTACACCACGTAGTATCCTCTTGTTCTGTTCGAATGACTGCCTCTTGGTCTATGCGCAGGTTTCGCATAAGCACAATTGAGCGTTCTGGAATTCCCATTCTTCACAATGATATCTATAATTTGTTATGATCCGTATAGTCGAATGCCTTTGCACAGTCAATAAAACACGGGTAAACATCTTTCTGGTATTCTCTGCTTTCAGCCAAAATCCATCTGTCATCAGCAACGACATCCCTTGTTCCACGTCCTCCTCTGAATTCGACTTGAATTTCTAGCAGTTCCCTATTTATGCACTGCGGTAACCATTTTTTAACTATCTTCAGCAAAATTTTACTTGAGTGTGATATTAATGATATTGTATGATAATTTCCATATTCAGTTGGATCACTTTTCTTTGGAATGGGCACAAATATGGATCTCTTTCAGTCAGACTTCCAAATTTCTTGGCATAGACGAGTGAGCACCTCCAGTACTGCATACATTTGTTGAAATACCTCAATTGTATTCCATCAGTTCCTGAAGACTGGTTTTTGCCAACGTCTTCAGTGCAGCTTGGACTTCTTCTTTCAGTACCATCAGTTCTTGATCACACACTACCTCCCGAAATGGTTGAACATTGACCAATTATTTTTGGTACAGTGACTGTGTAGTCTTTCCATCTTCTTTTGATGCTTCCTGCATTATTCAAAATTTTGCCCATAGATACCTTCAATAGTGCAACTCGAGGCTTGAATTTTTTCTTCAGTTCTTTCAGCTTGAGAAATGCCAAGTGTATTCTTCCCTTTTGGTTTTCTAACTCCAGGTCTTTGCACATGTCATTATAATACTTTGTCTTTTAAAACTGCCCTTTCAAATCTTCTGTTCAACTCTTTTACTTCATCATTTCTTCCATTTGCTTTAGCTACTCTACATTCAAGAGCAAGTTTCAGAGTCTCTTCTGACATCCATTTTGGTCTTTTCTTTCTCTCCTGTCTTTTTAACGACCTTTTTTGCTTTCTTCATCCATGATATCCTTGATGTCACTCCACAACTCGTCTGTTTTCAGTCATTAGTGTTCAATGTGTCAAAATCTATTCTTGAGATGGTTTCTAAACTCAGGTGGGATATAGTCAAGGTCGTACTTAGTCTCTCATGGACTTCTTTTTCTTCACCTTCAACCTGAATTTGTATGTTAACAATTGATGGTCTGTTCCGTAGTTGGCCCCTGACCTTTTTCTGACTGATGATATTGAGCTTTTCCACTGTCTCTTCCCACAGATTTAGTCGATTTGATTCCTGTGTTTTTCATCCAGTGAGGTCTACATTTATAGTCAACGTTTATGTTGTTGAAAAAAGGTATCTGCAATGAAGAAGTCGTTGGTCCTGCAAAATTCTATCACGTGATCTCCTGTGTCATTTCTATCACCAAGGCCATATTTCCAAATACAGATCTTTTTCTTTTTCCCAATTTTTGTATTCCAATCACCAGTAATTACAAATGCATCTTGACTGCATGTCTGATCTATTTCAGACTGCAGAAGTTGGTAAAAATCTTCAATTTCCTCTTCTTTGGTATTAGTGGTGGTTGGGGGGTAAATCTGAATAATAGTCATATTAACCTGTCTTCTTCATAGGTGTATGGATAGTATCCTATCACTGACAGTGCTGTACTTCATAACAGATCTGGAAATGCTCTTTTTGAAAATGAATGTGACGTCATTCCCCTTCAATCGGTCAATTCCAGCATAGTAGAACATATGACTATCTGATTCAAAATGGCCAATATCAGTCCATTTCAGCTCATTAATGCCAAGGATATTGATCTTTATGTGTTCCATTTCATTTTTGATGACTTCCAATTTTCCTAGATTCATCCAATTATTAATGGATGTTTGCAGCTGTTTCTTCTCATTTTGAGTCATGCTACATTAACACATGAAAGTCCCAAAAGCTTTACTCCGTGCACGTTATTAAGGTCCACTCTACTTTGAAGAGGCAGGAAGCTCTTCCCCAGTCATATTTTGAGTGCTTTCCAACCTGAGGGGCTCATCTTCCAGCACCATACCAGCCACTGCTCTGCTGCTATTCATAACGTTTTCACCTGTCAATTTTTTTCAGAAGTAGACCGCCAGGTCCTTCCTCCTCGTCTGTCTTAGTCTGGAAGCTCCGCTGAAATCTGTCCACCATGGGTGACCCTGCTGGTATTTGAAATACCAGTGGCCTAGCTTCCAGCAACATACAAGCCACCACAATAAGACAAACTGACAGATGTGTGTCTAAAAATCAGTCCTCTTTTCATAAAAACTACGTAATATTCTAGGAATTTATTTCGTTTAACTTGCAAATCTAAAATTCCATGAAAAAATAGATGAATCAGAATTATTTTCAACTATTTTTCAAGTTCATACACTGCAATTAAACTTAACTTCTTTACAAATACTTTACAAATCATTATAGTTATTTTCCTTACAAATTCTCTTGCTTTCCATTAAGTCAGACTAGACCTGCCTCCCTTATTTTGAAGGAATCAGCTTTTAATATTCCTGTGTAGGCATATACATACACAGTTTATTGTAAAGTGTTAAGAGATGCAGTGTCTCAGTTAATGGAATATTATTCTTAAAGTTAGAATATATGATTTGGAAAAACGGTTTCTAAAATATGACACAAAAACAAATACTAAACAGTTTTATGGATACTGTTGGAATAAAGCGGTATTAATTCTGTGGCATTCTTTTAAATTTGTGTGCTCAAAAATGTAAAATATTGACAAAAAGTGTATGTATTGAACATTCTGAATATCTGAACACCATATGAATGGAGGCTTCAACTAAACTTAAATGCCTGACACACAGTACCCATGCCATTGAGTTGATTCTGACTCGTAGCAACCCTATGGCACAGAGCAGAACCGCCCCATAGGGTTTCCAAGGCTGTAATCTTTATGGAAGTAGACTGCCACATCTTTCTCCCGAGACACAAAATAAGTCCTCAATAATTAATAAATATATGCTGCTTGATTGAATAAATTTTTCTATATACATATTCAAATATTTAAGTTTCTTATAGAAGTGCATAGAAATTATAATCAAAAGCAACGTACTATATGCCCATTAAAGATTAGAAGTACAACAAACAGTGATTACACAGGGAGACAGAGTGCTATTCTCCCTCTATTTTCCCTTTTTTTAATGTTTTGTTATAATTTTTGGAAAAGTAGACATTTTTTAAGCGACAGTACCTAATACCTCTGGCATCAAGAAAAGAATTACAGGGGATGTGGCTTTTGCTAAAATGACAAACCAGCATCCTTGAGTTCATATTCATATTAAAGCTGGGGAGAGTCCACATTTCTCAGCACACAATGGATCTTTCATCAATATTGGAAACTGCCTTTGTGAGGATATTTGCAAAGAATGGACGGAATTCTCAATGTTGCAAGCAACCACTGAATTACTTAAAAGAACAATGAATAAATGACTTATTAGAAATGTTTCTTGAGCTCAGAGATATTTATACTACAAAAGAAAAGACCTGAGTCCAGCCTTTTCTCCAGAATAATCAAGAAGAACAGACTGAGTTTGTTAACTGTAGGCATCAATTCCCTAATGATTTGCCATTGAAACTGTTAGAAGGGACTTCTCCTTGACGTTAAATCTTACTTGACTTGAAAACACTGTTTATGTTCCCATGTTTGTTTACACCTGTTTTGCTCTGCCCCTCCCCAAAAATAAAGATTAAGGTGACTCCAAAGAAGTGTATACAGTGAAAAGACAAATACATTTAAAATAAGGAAAATGAGACAAAGAGAAACTGAAAAGATAAGATCAAGGTAGGAATGAGGTAAGTGTACAAAAAGAATGACATTATGTCCTGTATTCTAATTTGGGGCAAGCGATAAACTAGGTTCTAGGCTTTCAGGCAACTGATTCTAACCCAAAAACACAAGATAAATATTCAACATTCATAAGTTAAGAACAACTATTTGCTCAACAGAAATAGTCCTGACATTGAGGTAAAAAATAAAATTTTCCAAATGGCTCTTACATTATTTAACATAACATGATAAACATTTAGAAAAAATACTTAAACATTAACAATTTCCATCAAATGCTTTCTTATAAAATCCTCAATATAAGCCAAAAAGAATGACAATAAAAGCAAAATCCATAAAATCAATCCTACAGAGACTAGCACAATTTTGTCTAAACATGTTTGCATTTTTCTGATGATCTGGCTTATTCTAGGGATGTATTTCTCCATGAGATGCTATTGCAACAAATATGAAAGAAACAGAGAAAGGTATTATAATAAACACAACTAATAAAGGTATGGTAATACCCAAAATATTTTCTCCATAAACATCTTGCATATCCTTTAGTAGATTTATTCCTACATATTCTTCATTTTCATTGCTATTATAAATGACATCTTAGAAAATTACACATCTTAATTATTATAGTTTTTGTATTAATCTTGTATCTAGCAACCTTGCTGAAATGTATAATTAGTTTAAATAATTTTTCTGTCTTTTTTTGAAAGTTCTATCTATGGCGTAGTGGTTAAGAGCTCAGCTGCTAAACAAAAGGTTGGCAGTTCAAATCTACCAGCCACTCCTTGGAAACCCTACGGGGCAGTTCTACTCTGTCCTATAGGGTCGTTATGAGTTGGAACTGACTTGACGGCACCTAACAACATCTATCATTTGTTTTTCCTTGTGAAGTCAATGGTGGAGGTTCTCTCATGCTCTCTCTGCCATATTATCTAGAAACTTCCTCCTAAATTCTTAAAATCCAATACAGCACTCTTTGATCATAACTTATAATTCTTCTAACTCTCTAACTCCCTTACTTCTACTACCCTTTAACCCTCATTCTTCTTGTCAAGTATTGGCCACCTCAAAACATTATTGCCCTCTCTGATGTACACCTGACAATGCATCACATGGACCATGCAATGACTCTCTTGTCAGTGCTCTTGTTCCTATGCCCTTTTACCACATCTACTACATAAGGACTTAAGCACAGATTAATTCAGTTTCCCATCTCCACTCCCACATCTAGATCTCTGGATAATACTTAAGAATGTCACAAATTAGTTGCATTAAAATTCATTGGAATCCAATCCCAAATGCATCTTCGCATTACTCTGCTACCTCATTGTTACCCCTGACTCATGGTAAAAATCAGCTGCCACATTACATGTTCCTTATCAGAGTTTTCCCTTCCATTTCCCTCAGTTGCTATTTCAAACTTTCACCACTTTCCTCAAGCCCTTATTTCATTTCCACTGCACCCTTTCAGCATACTCGTTGCCATCAAGTCTGTTCCAACTCGTAACAACCCTACAGGACAGGGCAGAACTGCCCCATAGGGTTGCCAAGGCTGTAATCTTTATGGAAGTAGACTGCCACACCTTTCTCCTACAGAGCAGCTAGTGGGTTTGAAATGCTGACTTTTCGGTTAGGAGCCGAACGCTTAACAACCATCCCACCAGGGCTCCTTCTTTTTCAGCATATGATCCTCATTTTAATGATACTCCTACATTTTCAACTCATATTCCAGTAAAACTCAACTATTTAAATATGCTATAATTTCTCCTGCCTTGATTTCTTTGCACATGTTGTTTCCTCTGCCTGGAATGTCCTCCTCCAATTTGCCTAATAGAAAAAACTTCACTTATCCTATAGGCCTCAGCTCAAATGCTACTTCTATGAAATCTTTCCCACTCCAGGTTCCTTCTCCTAAGTGCCCTTATATCCTATACCTGCTCCCAGTTACAGAAATGATTATGTTGCATTGTAATTGTTTGCCTTTGTGTTCCTGCATAAGACTGTGAACTCCTTAGAGGACAAGGAAGTCTTTTGTTGTTGTCGTTCTTGTTTGTTTTCAGTTTTCCATCCCAAACACCTACTTGACACTGGCTAAATGCATGTTAAAAGAACGACTCTTTCCTACTAAAGTATAACTCCTTGGGCCCAACATGATATAGAAGAAATAAACACAGAGAAAATAAATTTGTAAGAACCGTAGAATGTGGCTGTTTTGCCAATAACATCAATAGTGAACTGGAATTCAATTTGATCTACTGACTCTCTAGAATAGGTTTAACAATTCCTTATAACCTGAATAGGCAACTAGTGATTCTTACTCATTCATTCAATACTTATTAAGTGCCAACTATGTGTCAAATGTCATGATGACCACCGGGGTCCTTCAGACTTAGGATTGGGATCAGCTTAACACATACCTGCATACAGTCCATTGCCTTCCAGACAGCCCTAGAATCAACATAACCCTTAGGTCGAAGAATCAAGATAACTTTTCAGGCCCTTTATTTGGCTAATTCACTTACACCAGCAAATACCAAAGCAGCTCACTTATACAATGAGATTCTACCAGCTCCCAAAAATTAAGGGACATCAAACTTCTATTACAAAAAATTTTTAAACATTTGCTTCTTAAACAGATGAGGTTTGACATGAGTATGATGCTGTTTGTTTTACCTGCTATCTCCAAAAGTGGGTTTATGTGATCTCCTTCTGCCAACTTTACAAATCCAACCTGATTTCTAAAATTGTCAACACCTTGAAAAGGCAAAGTCAAATGTTTTCCTTGAAGGATTTCTTCTATGAATGGTTTTAATTCCAAAAGCGCATCAATACCCCTGGTAGGAGATAATATATTTTTCAATAATATATTAAGCAATAAAATACACAAAATCAAACAAGGAACAAAGTAACCAGTTTTAGAAATGTAAATTAATTTTAACATTTTTGCTACCATTTGTACTAATTATTTTAAAGCTCAGAATACCTTCTAAAACTAACCTATAAGACTAAAACTATTATTAATTTTTAAATAAAAACTATGGAGGAAGTGAATTAAGTCTTTACCTAATTATAACTGCTACTAAAGACATGAAAGTAGATACTATTTCATAATTGGCTAAGAAATTTTTAACCAAGAAAATACTGCATGGACCATTCAAAAAAATCACTAATAACACATCCCAAGAAAACCCAGTACCTACGAGAACTTAGATTATGCAGAAAATTCTAAAGTCTTGTTAAAAGAACTTATACTTACATAGTATTTACTATTTGCAAGGCACCCTACTAAAACTTAATATACATTATCTCTTATAATAGTATAATAAAATAATGTACTGTACTTGTATTCAAATAGAAAAAAACTAAATTATATTCCCCAACTGCAGCTATGTAAAGTAAAATAAGTTTGTTACACCTGTTTAGGCTATGTGATTACAGAGCCACTCTATGTTTCAAATAATTTATTTTTCTTCATAAAAACAAGTGTCTACTATATTAATGAATTAGACATTATCAGGTTTGGAATATTTTGAAAATTCAGATCAACTACTTCCATCCTGAAGAGACTTCTGGTACAGATACTTTATTATGAAAAATATATACCACTAGAGGGCAGCAATTACTCACAAAAGAAACAGGCACACTCTTTAGAGTACTTAGAGGTGAACCACAATTATTTTGATCAATGATTTGTTCACTAGTAGTTACGTGTCAAATGGAGGGGAGGTATTTTTCTAGATCTTTTACATTTCTAGTCAACATACATAGTTTTTTAATATAATTTTATTTTTGTTGTTGTTGAGAATATACACAGCACAACACAGACCAATTCAATAATTTCTACATGTACAATTCAGTAACATTAATTATATTCTTCAAGTTGTCCAACCATTCTCACTCTCCTTTTCCAAATTCTTCCTCCTCCATTAACATAAACTCACTGTCCCCTAAGGTTCCTACCTAATCTTCTGAGTTGCTGTTGTCAATTTGATCTCATATAGATAGATCTTAAAAGAGCCCAATGCTCAAGGCAGACAATCTTTACTAGTTAAGCTAAACTATTGTTTGATTTTAAGAAGACTTCAGGCAATACTTTTGGTTTAAGGTTTAAAGATTATCTCAGGACAACAGCATATATAGTTTTTAACTGATTTTCATCCCTGGCCTCCATACTCAGTCTTATTACTCTGTAATAACATAATGTGCAATACTTAACGATAGCTTTGGAAATGTCAACACTTTTCATTGTACCTCCATATCCACATCCTGATCTTTCCTGTTATTTATGTTCACTCAAAAAGACATAGTGTATATACTTCTATAATATTGTCCTTCACTCTGTGTTGTGAATGCAGGTGATAACAGAACAAACACTTTTGGTACATCTATGATAAGTTGTGGGAATTCAAGATACTTGCTTTAAATGAAATTGTATGCTAAAGCTAAGGACTAGGGGTTTTCGCTTTGGAAATGTCAACACTTCTCATTGTACCTCCATATCCACATCCTGATCTTTCCTGTTATTTATGTTCATTCAAAAGGACCTAGTGTACATACTTCTATAATATTGTCCTTCATTCTGTGTTGTGAATGCAGGCAATAACAGAACAAACACTTTTGGTACATCTGTGGTAAGTTGTGGGAATTCAAGATACATGCTTTAAATGAAACTGTATGCTAAAGCTAAGGACTAGGGCTTTTCACAGAGAGTGAAATATATAGATGGTCTACACTCAGCCCAGTTTTTAATTTCTCCAGTACTATAAATCAATAAATTTGTCCTAATTAGATATCATTGAATCACAGAGTTAAAAGGAATCATTAAGTCCCACTAACCGTCAAATTTTTTAAATAGAATGTGTTAAGGGTTTATGGAAAGACTTTTTCTTTACGGTAAAATGAGTAGAAAGTATATGCACATAGAAAACAGAATTCTGAAACTGGAGTGCAGACCTAAAGGTTGTATTTAAAATTAAGACAGCACAGATATCTTTTCAAATCAGCAGCTTGGTTTGGCTTAATACAATTCTACTCCTTTCTCACACACTGTGAGGACACAAAGGATCTTAGGTGGTGTCTATCTGACGAAATTCATGGTTATAAAAAACATCTCTGCACACTCCATTTCCAATCCACTGATCAATCCCTTATTAAACACCTAAAATACGATCACAATAGGCTTTGAAAAGAAAGAATAAATATCAGCCAAGAAACAGACAATCTAGATGGGTAGCATATTATATAGTACAGGATGAAAGATAAAAATCTTAAGAGATTTAAAAAAAAATCCTTCATATAAACAATTTCTTAGCAGAAAAGCCAATCACGTTCTCTCTCACTATACAGTTGCCCAAAGTGAAAGCACACCTTGAATCTTACCATCACTGTCTGTAAGAAGCTGACACTCTGCCATACTTTCCTGATTTGCCCAAACTAGAAGTAAATCTTCTCTTCTTTTAAATTCCATTACCATTTTATACCTAGTTATTTAAATTCATATAGTATCTATTCAACTAAACTGTATAATCCATGAGCACAAGATCCATTCTAAATTCATCTTTATTTTCCCCAAAGCACCTAGCTCAATGTCTTGTACATAGTTGATAATTAATGTTGGTTGAACTGCAATACGATCTTGTCTGATAGCAAACTTTAGTTATTTCTTAGATTTTTAGTTATTTAGATTTTTCATTATAACTCAGTCAAGAGTAATTACTAAGCTGTAAATATCCAGCCATCAGACACTACTCCCAGTATCATAAAGTAGTATAAAGACGCTATTTTAACTCTTCAAATATAAAGTAGACTTACTAATAAGCATTTAGTTTCTTACACAAACGTGAAGTGTATCTGCAAATAACAAAATTAAAAAACCATTGCCATCAAGTCGATTCCAACTCATACCCACTGTATAGGACAAAGTAAAACTGCTCCATACGGTTTCCAAGGAGTGGCTGGTAAATTGGAACTGCTGACCTTTTGGTTGGCAGCCAAATGTTTAACCACTGTGCCATTTGCAAAGAGACATGGTGAAACATATGACTGAATGACTCAGAATGTTACTGTGCTCTGTATGGTTATTTTTTAACAGGTAATATTGGGATTTAGGGCTAGATAACTCTTCCTAGTTCAGAATTCCCTCATGTACTGTAGGTGGTTTAGGAGCCCTGATTCCTGCCCATAAAATGCCTATAGCAATCCTCAGTAATTGAGGCAACCAAAAATGTCCCCCAAATATTTCCAAAGGTCTCCTACAAGGGGCAGCTCCACCCACACTGAAAGCTGTAAACGTCTCAATATATCTTGAACGTAGCTGCCCCCCTCACCTCAAGCCCACTGTTAACAGTATTTATAGTTAATTATGTGTTCATCAGTAGAGGCTATTGAGATACAGAGGGTCATTTATACTTCCAGCAGGCCAATCTCCCCTGCTTCTCTCTCTCTCAGTCTCTCTGTCAACAGTAACTCAGTCTTCTCTGGTTTAAAAAGGCCTCTTGGGGGTACAATTATTCATTTAATTCAGACTTCCTTTCAGAACTGCTTTTCCCTTGGCAGGGGGTCACCATGCCCTCTCCCACCTCCTTCCCAAGAAAGCCTGAATACCCTTGTAATAGGATTAAGGAAGATCTTTGGTCTTTGATCTTCTCAGAGATCTTGGGAGGGGGAGGGTGGTATTGTTATATCCCTGGGTGTCCTACATTGGTCCCCACTGACAGCATGCCTTTCTCTCTGCATACTGGCACCTACTGCGGAAGCATAAAATCCCTGCCTGGGTCTCTGATCAAGAAATAAGATACTCAGCACTGGCCTTGGCCGTCACCCAGCTTCTTCAGATCCACTGTTTCTCTCTGAACTTCCAAGTTCTCCCACCCGTGCACAGGAAACTTCTGAATCCATCTGTATGTCTTGAACAGACAGTGGGGAATAAGGAATTACCTCAGGCCCATCTGCTAGGAATCTTCCTCAACCTAGTTAATACCACATCTTTCCAGTATTAGTTTAACAGGAACTTTTCTAAAGAGCTTGCAATTTTCCCAGCTACAACCTGAGAAGCCCAAGCTGATCAGTGTTTCTATCATTCCTAGTTCTCTGCTCCAACGATGGAGGCAAGGAGGGTTACAGAGTGTTTAATCCCAAAAAAGGAACCAGCAAGCTGTGTCTGGCTTCATGCCTTTTCCTCTGCCTTTGCTCTCTCTGCCCACAGTTCAGATGGGACAACATCCTCACGGCCACACCCCTCCTCAGAGCTGTCTGCACTTCCACTGACCACACCGAAGATCTTTTGGATTTGTTGCTGCTTCAGTGTCTCCTACCTACCACCCTCTACACAAGCTCAGTATTTACTCCTGCTGCTCCACTTTAACACACACTAGCCACTACTCTTTTTTCTCAGCCTTTCACCTTCCTGGTTCACATCTTCCTTGGCTTCTCTTTTTTTAAGAGCACAAAAGCATTCATCCCCACCCCCCACACTGGCAAAGTGATCAGACAAATTAAGTTAAGTACAATCTTCTAGCCCTCTCTGCCCTTGCAGGGTGCCCAGGGCTGCTCTTGGGCAGATCAGGTTGAGAGAGATCAGAACACTGGTATCTAAAAACATGAGGTTTTACCATATAAGAAAATAATCATAAATGTAACTGGTAATTTTGAGTAACTTATTTCCTTTTCTCCCTTTTATTTTCTTTTGCTCACCCCCTTCTCAATTCAAGCCTTGTTCTTCACTCCCACAGAAGATATATATGTGAGGGTAGAAAATAAAAGAAATATTCAATTCATTCTGGCTTTGGTGTTCCAGAGCTTCGGCTTTCTGGAAAAATCAAGAGGGCTACAAAAGAAGTACCAGGGAAAGGTGGAATCATAAGTACAGATAGAGTGACCCAAAGAATTGGAGGAAAAGCAAGGTTTCTGCACTCCAGATTGGAAAGCAGCAATCAATGTCTTATACTCAACCTTTATGGAATGATTCTTGGATGAGGGGATACAGGGACTCTTAAGAATGACTGAGGTAAAACTGTAGTTGTCCACTGGCCTAGTGGAATGGCAGCTCTAACAGGTAATAATATCAGTTAATTAGAGGTAGTTGAGTTGTGCCTTGCTTTCAGAATCTTTACATAGAAGCCTAACCTAAACGGTCAGACTGTCGTTGTTGCTGTTATACATAAGGTCCAACTCATAGTGACCTTATGTATAACAGAATGAAACACTGCCCAGTCCTGTGCCATCCTCACAATTGTTGTTACGTTTGAACCCACTGTTCCAGCTACTGTGTCAATCCATCTTGTTGAGGGTCTTCCTCACTTTCACTGACCCTCTACCAAGCCTGATGTCCTTCTCTAAGGATTGGTCCCACCTGGTCAGACTACATAACCTAAATTATGTAATGTATACTTACATAATTAGCATGAGCAAAACAACTGCATAACCAAGGGCTACCATTTGATAATAATAACATTAGTAAAAAGGTCTAGATTAAGAAGAATATTTACACAGCTAATTGCGTACACTGATTATTAACTGGAATAAATTAAAATAAAGAATATTTCTTTAGAATTTCAGTGCCTCTTTGGGTTCTGCTATGTTTACTCATATTAACATAATAATTTAGATAATAATATTCAAGAAAGACATATTACTCACGTGTTTACTTCATCTTCATTTAACAACTGCATCACCAGCAGGGTAACATGAAAGGAACCATCACCGACCATTGCTTCGGCCAGTCGCTTATCTTGTCGTATTATTGCATTTTGCAGGATCTTAATTCCTTTTGTAATCTACTCATACACACACACAAAATTAGAAACTAGGTAAGAAAAAATTTCCGTGGCAAAACGTAAATCAAAAACAAAAACAAAGATTAGAACAATGTCAAGACTCTGCTCCCAAACAAATGCTTATCTACTTGTCTACTTTTTCTCAATACCCTGGATAATTGATTTGGAAGGCTCAATAGATCTATAAGTTAAAAAAAGTCATACAATACTTGTCCATTGTAACAGCCCAATGCCCTCATTTTATAGATGGGGTCATCGGTTGGATGGAAAAACTCTCAATAATCACGTATCTTTTCAGAAACTTGTTCTTGGAATAGTCACTATGGTTCACTATAACTATGATCTTTCCTAAAAATGCTTTATTCTTGCCACAGAAAGGTCGAACCATCAGATACTATTCCATTTCTGTTGGAAGTAATATTTATTTGCCTCCAAGTGAATGTGTCTAAGAACCCACTCCTCATGGCCTTTAATATTTTTTAGGACAGTAAAAATGTCAACAGGAATAACTACTGTCATTTTTCTAGACATATGAGAAGGAAAATAACCATGGTGACAGAGTTGCAAAGAAGTCCATATATGTATGTTAGAAAAACTGTTGAAGTTTGTATCCAGACCTGGTCACTCATCTGCCTTCTCCTCTCTGGTACCTACTCCTCTGAAACAGGAAGAAGAATGATGCATTCTCCTGCCTCCACTCCCTGGTGGATCTCAAGTCTAATCCACTTCTAAATGTTGGTGTACTCAAAAGCAGGCCATGAAAATTACAATGCCTGGTAAGCTAATCATATCCTTTCTTAAAGAAAGTACATACCATCAAGAAGATAAAATACTTAGGAATATACAATGAAAACTACAAGATACTACCGCAAGAAAACAAGAGATCTACATAAGTGGAAAAACATACCTTGCTCATGGATAGGAAGATTCAACACTTGTGAAAATGTCAATTCTAACCAAAGCGATCTGCAGATACAATGCAATCCTGATCCAAATTCCAACAGCATTTTTTTAATGAGATGGAAAAACAAATCACCAACTTCACATGGAAAGGGAAGAGGCCCCGGATAAGTAAAGCATTACTCAAGAAGAAGAACAAAGTGCGAGGCCTCACACTACCTGATTTTAGAACTTATCATACCACCACAGTAGTCAAAACAGCCTGGTACTGGTACAACAACAGATACATAGACCAATGGAACAGAATTGAGAATCCAGA
>NW_004443938.1:43008497-43009989 GCF_000243295.1 Trichechus manatus latirostris
CTGGGGACCATGCTTTCAGGGGACATCTAGGTCTACTGGCATAACAAAGTTTTTTAAGAAAATGTTCTGCATGCTACTTTGGTGAGTGGCGTCTGGGGTCTTAAAAGCTTGCAAGCGGCCATCTAAGATGCATCAATTGGTCTCAACCCACCTGGAGTAAAGGAGAATGAAGAACACCAAAGTCACAAGGAAATTATTAGGCCAAGAGACAGAAAGGGCCACATAAACCAGAGACTTCATCAACCTGAGACCAGAAGAACTAGATGGTGGCCGGCTACCACCAATGACTGCCCCGACAGGAAACAACAGAGAGTCCCCGATGGAGCAGGAGAAAACTGAGGCGCAGGACTCAAATTCTAGTAAAAAGACCAGACTTCATGCTCTGACTGAGACTGGAGGATCCCCAGAAGGCATGCGCCCCAGACTCTCTGTCAGCCCAGAACTAAAACCATTCCCCAGGCCAACTCTTCAGACAAAGATTAGACTGGACTATGGAACATAAAATGATACTCATGAAGAGTATGCTTCTTACCTCAAGTAGATACATGAGACTAAATGAGCAGCTCCTGTCCGGAGGTGAGATGAGAAGGCAGAGAGGGTCAGAAGCTGGTTGAATGGACATGGGAAATCAGGGGTGGAAAGGAGGAGTGTGCTGTCACAGTATAGGGAGAGCAATTAGGGTCACATAACAATGTGCATATAAATTTGTGTATGAGAGACTAACTTGAATTGTAAACTTTCACCTAAAGTACAACAATAAATAAAAGTACATAGAAGCTATGAGGCAATAGAAGCCCTTAAGCAGCAGAATTAGTAAGAGAGAGAAAAGAAGAGACAGAACTAGCAGTAGAAGCAGAGTCAATAAAAAGAGAAGCAGAGATAAAAACAAAAAAACTGAATCATGAGCATAGAGGACTATTCTAATACTAGAGTAGCTGCTTTATCCTGAAGAATGCTTCTGTTGTCTATGGAATGTGACTGGGCAAATCATAAGATTCTGTCCTGGGATCTGACTTCCAGTGTATCTTTACAATAAATCCACATCACCCAAAATAACTTCAGCATTTCCCTATTCCTTGCAATCTAGAAGACACTCACACAGGAAGCAATGTTATGCTGGTAGAAAGTTATGAAACAACTTAATATAATATTAAAGCAAGATGTTACTTCTATGACACCCAGTAAAAGAACATTGATAGACTGATAAATAAAACATTCCTAACATACCAGTTTGCAAAGGTCTTTATAGGAGTCACAGTTCCCTCTACTGTATGTGCTGCGGAGTACCACTGGGTTAATTTCAACTCCTAGTGATTCCATGTGACGAAGTAGGGTTTTCTAGGCTGTAATCTTTACAGGAGCAGATCTTCAGGTCTTTCTCCCACTGAGCTGCTGGATGGTTTAGAACCGCCAACCTTCCAGTTAGTAACCAGTTGCTTAACCATGGTGCCCCTAGGGCTCCTTCTACTTTATATACCCATTGCCGTCGAGT
>NW_004443938.1:43010357-43013167 GCF_000243295.1 Trichechus manatus latirostris
TATAGTAAGCATTTTACTTACACTTACTTAGAAAGCCTACACACAATACACAAACACATTGAAGTCTCTCGACAATTCTATAAGGTAGATATTGGTATTATCTCTAGTAAAATAAATTGAAACACAGAAAAATTAAAAGATGTCTCCAAGGTCATATACTTAAAAAAGCAAGGGAACTTGAGAAAAGTATAAATTGCAATACTTGAAAAAAGATGAGGAAGGTACCTGGAGGAAAAGATCCAGGAGGGGTGAGAAGGAGGAGGAGAGGGAGCTAGAGAGCAGGAGAGTACGAACAGAGCCAACAGAGCTAGGAGGAGTTTGTTTGTCTGTCTGTTTTAGAGAGGGGGCAAGGAGAGGGGCAGAGGTGTGGGTACTAACAAGGATGAAACATCTAGTGAAAAGAGACATTTAAAGGGGCGTTTTAGGAAGTCTTACTATGTAATGGAACACACTGGCCTTCCCAATAAAAGGCTTTAGAGTAAGTCTACATTACTCTTCAATGATTTTAAATTTGAATTTTTGAGGGTTTTTCCGCAGGTGCAACGGAGTGCTAAGACTGGCTTAAGGGAACAACAGAGCAGTTCAAGAGGATCTACAGAAAGGGCTAGCACGGTGTCAAGTAAATAGTAGGTGCTCAAAAATATTAGACCTCAAAACTATATACATTTTCAAACTTTTAACCAGTACAAATGGTTATTCTGATTTAATTTATCATGAAGCTTAGGATGAGAACTTTGTAAATAAGAAGTTACACACATCAGTGGTGCTGAACTTAGGTAAGAAATTCTGGGTTTTAACTTCAGGTCTGCCACAGGTATGATGCCTACACACATCACTTACTCTCACTAAGGCTTCATTTCTTCTTCAGCTGTAAAATTTTGTTGTTGTTAGGTGCCAGTGAATCGCTTCCAACTCATAGCAACCCTACGTACAACAGAATGAAACACTGCCTAGTCCTGTGCCATCCTTACAATCATTGCTATGCTTGAGTCCATCGTTGCAGCCACTGTGTCAATACATCTCATTAAAGGTCTTCTCTTTCGCTGATCCTCTACTCTACCAAGCATGGTATCTTTCTCCAGGGACAGGTCCCTCCGGATAACATGTCCAAAGTACATGAGACGAAGTCTCGCCATCCTCCCTTTCAAGGAGCATCCTGGCTGTACTTCTTCCAAGACTGATTTGTTCGTTCTTCTGGCAGTTCATGGTATATTTTATATTTTTTGGCCGCACCATAATCCAAGGGATCAATTCTTCAGTCTTCCATATTCACCGTCCAGCTTTCGCATGCATATGAGGTGATCGAAAATACATTGGCTTGGGTCAGGCACACCTTAGTCCTCAAAGTGATACCTTTACTTTTCAACACTTTAAAGAGGTCTTTTGCAGCAGATTTGCCCAATGCAATATGTCGTTTGATTTCTTGACTGCTGCTTCCATGGGCATTGACTGTGGAGCCAAGTGAAATGAACTATGCTATGTAAGGTTTTCATGGCTGTGACCTTTCAGAAGCAGACCATCAGGCCTCTGCACAGGTTTGAACTACCAACCTTTCGGTGCTTAACTGTTGGCACCACCCAGGCACTACTAGATAAGCTACATAAAAGTACTTTGTAATCGCTACACCATTTGCCTGATATAAGCTATGCAACACTGCCAATATTATTTAAATAAGTGCTCTACCCAGGGCATTTTTTGAATCCCAGGGGACATTTAGCACTGTCTTAAGACATTTTTGGTTTTCACATCTGGGGAGGGGAAATCCTATTCACACCCAGTGGGTAGAATATTTGCATTTTCATAGCAAATTAGTTTTCATTCTAAGCTCAAATACTGATTATATATAAATTCAGGACAATATTCAAAATTCCATCTACTTGTATATTCAGTCTTTCAGTGCAATTCTCTATGTCATAAGATAGTTTCGGACCATTAGTATCTTTGAGTTATCTAGCAGCTTGTAAGATTGCAAATTAAAAACCACAAAACATTTTGAAGGCTACTATTTTTCCGAAATCACAAAACAAAAGAAAACAAAAAACCCACTGCCATGGATTTGATTCCAACTCATAGTGACCCTATAGGACAGAGTAGAACTGCCTTATAGGGTTTTCAAGGCTGTAATCTTCATGGAAGCAGACTGCCCATCTTTCTCCCATGGAGTGGCTGGTGAGTTCGAACTGCTGACCTTCTGGTTAGCAGCCAAGAGCTTAACCACTGTGCCACCAGGGATCCTCAAATAACATTGTACTTATAATGCAGGATTAACTTCAAACCAATAAAAATTTTAAAGCTTATCTAATCAAGTATTACATTTCTATGTTTGATGCTCCAGGTTAATTTATATATTCCCTGATAGCTTAAGATTTTTTTTAATGCCTTTTATTCCTAATTACATTTTTAAAAGGTAAAAAAAAATAGTTCAGAGCCTTCTCTATATGTTAAAAAAAAAAAAAGGACCACTGTTATTAAAGTCCGAAGGAAACTAATTTTTACAGCTACTGTTTAAAATCTACAAAACCACTGATGCTTATCTGTCACCACAATCCCTGCACTGGCAGTATTGCACAATGTGTGTTTGTAAAATCTAATACTACAGTCATACTTAAACACGACATTGAAAGAAACTTTTAAAACTAAAAGTTTTATTAGACTCTTACAGCTTTCATTCATTGAGTAATATCTTTGAGTTGAAATAATAAGCAGACACCCATCTGCTAAACATCATTGCTAAGCCATATTCCTCATGTCTAAAAATAATCCAATTAGGAAATTCATTCTTATTATCTTTTAAGCTTTCTGACTCAAAG
>NW_004443938.1:43013745-43016253 GCF_000243295.1 Trichechus manatus latirostris
CTCGTAAGAAAGCATATAAAGCCAACATATGGGTATATCCAGCTAGAATTAATAACTAAGCAATTCTAGTCATTTAAGAGACACTTAGGATTTAGAACTCCATCAACATTTTTTCTTCATTTTTAAACTAATGTGTAACTGCAGGCAATAGAGAAACACATACTTCTCATATAATTACAATTAAGATTTTTTATACATTCTAATTCATTTTCAAATTCTATTTCATGGAAATATGAAATCATGATTTTCCATTAAAGGAAAGAATCCCAAACTTCTAAGAATGTGTTTAAAAAATCAAAGACCCATGGGAGTGTGAATACCCAGCTCTTTAAAACTAGATGCCAACAAAGAGAGGCCAAAAGTAGAGCAACTCGCTGTGAATGTGCAAGCTTCCGAAAGTTTGTTTGCAGGTCACTTAATTGGAACTTGGAATACAGTCTCTCATTGAAACAATGTTATAAATGGTACTTCTTTTCCCAGGCCTTCCCACAAAAGCTTATATGTGCCTTTAAAAGAAAATTCTTAATAGGTGGTTTAAAACAAAACAAAAACAAAAAAGGTGCTCATGTTCATGGAAGATACAAAATATATCTCCTACTCTTGACCAATTGCAATGTCTCCTACCCATATTTGTATGTAAACTTTCTGCTACCTACAAATAAATCTCTTGAGAGGGAAACACTAACTTATTTGGTTTCAAGGTCACTTGAAAATCTACATCCCCCACTATTGTAAGTCTCCGTATCGCCCTCAAAACAAATAACTGCTGTTGAATCTCTATTATGAAACCAGCATTTGTAATATTGTCTTTAATGTTACTAAATGTTCTGGTTGTGACTTGGTATGCCAGAAACACATCTTAGCCCCGGAAATGTCAGCATTTTTTGTCACTACTCTCAGCCAAGCACTGCTTAAGGTACTGGGAATAAGCTAAAAGCCTTGAGAGGAAGACAAACCAATGTCAAGTTGCAATGATCACAAATGACAAAAGAAAATCTATGAAAGCCTTTAGCTGTGGGTTGGGGGGATTAACCTAGTCAGGGTGGTCATGGGTAGAAAGGTTTGAGATGAGGTTTTGGCATTAACAAAACCAAGAGAAGAAAGAAATTTCTCAGCCAGAAAAGGTCTTCCCTAGGGCAGAGGGAACGTGGCCAAGTTCAATGAAGGCCAGAGGAGCTCAAGCAGGAAGAATAATGGAGACAGAAGAGAAGAGGCTGGCCAAGGTGGAAAAGGCCATACTATCAGAACCTTATAGAACATGGTAAGGAGTTTGTCTTTATCCTACTAGTAATGGGAAAATACTGAAGTGTATAAGTGTATAGATGACACGTCCAGATTTGGATTTAGAAAATAATCATTTGAGGTAGGTGCTATCATTTCCATTTAATACCTGAAGAAACTGAAACTCACAGAAAGTACACAACCTGACCACAGTGAAGTCTGTGACGCAGCTGGCATTCTAACAAGGTCTGTGGGATTCCAAAGCCTGTCCTCTTTCTACAATCTACACATCCTCACAAAAGTTGAAATGCAGAAACAAAGGCTACAGAAGCTTGCAGGGTGAAATCTAGAGTTGCAGACAGTACTCTCTCATCTCCTTCCAATCACCCTTGTGGCCCAAATCCTACTGTCAACCAGAACTAAGTCATGGAAAGAAAGAATTTCTCTATCCTCTTTCCACTCCATCCCTTTCCACTTCTGCCTTATCGCACCACCACATCACCCCACCAATCTTCACTCTGGAACAGGTGAGAAGCCAGAACAAGGCTAGGATGGGAGTAGGGGCAGGTAAAGGAGAATGATGCAGAGTTGGTGTCCAGTCTACCATGGGAGGAACCCTAGTGGTGCAGTGGTTAAGAGCTCAGGCTGCTAACCAAAAGGTCCACAGTTCCAATCTACCAGCCACTCCTTGGAAACACTATGGGGCAATTCTACTCTGTACTTTAGGGCCCTATGAGTCGGAATTGACTCAAATGAAACAGGTTTGTTTGGTTTTTTGGTCTACCATGGGAGCAAAGTGCAGAGGTGTGATGAAACAGATAAAATGAATGGCCTAACTAAAGCAACATATAGAAGTGCTTATCAAACATCCATATTGAGAGACTCTGTGATAGGAAAATCTCTAAGCAACAAATCAAAACAAAGAACCTGGATTCTCTTCCAATTACAAATCACGTGTCCTGAGGGAAGTCTCTTCATCTACTTAACATGCAGTTTCCTTAAGACCTGGCTCCCATCTGACTGCTTACTAAAACAGTACCACCTTCTGACTTTGTGCTTCCTTCAAATTTCTGGTTGTTTTTTGTTTTTTATTCTACTTCAGGTGAAGGTTTACAGAACAAATAGTTTTCTCACGAAACAGTAGGACACATATTATTTTATGACATTGGTTAACAACCCCACGACATGTCAACCCTCTCCCTTCTCGACCTTTTTTTTGGTGAAAATATGCATAGCCAAAGATACACCATTTCAAAAATTTCTACATGCACAGTGCAGTGACACCGA
>NW_004443938.1:43022752-43023935 GCF_000243295.1 Trichechus manatus latirostris
AGGTAGTTCTAATGCCTTTTCTTCCACCAGAAAGTCATCTGGTGTTTTCTTTTGGACGCCTACTGGAACCATCTTGTCCTGTTTTTGTAAATGTTTTGATATTGTCTGCTGTCTTCGGGGCATTCAGTAGTTATTTTTCTCATTCATTAATTGTAGATTTGTTTGTTTCGTCCTTTTTTTTTTTTTTTTTAATTTGGCTATGTCTGAGCAGGCAGGCTGTGTGTTCTTTGTTGTTTGCTCATCTGTGGGCATGATACTTTTCACCTCCTTTTCCAACTGGCAGGGTCAGTCGCTCAGATATGGTACACCAGGGCAGGTCTAGCTGAAGAGGAGTTACTGGGACGGGTTGTTTGTGGCACTTACTACAGCCACCAGGGCGGGTCGGTAATCAGTGGAAGGCAGGTTCCAGTAGGCCGTGCCTGTGCTGCTTGGCGGTGTGATCTTAAGCGCATGGTGCAGGTAGGCAGGATGTAGGGAGGATATTGTTATGTGTGGAGCTAAGATGGATATAGGAGAGAGGAGAGAGAAGCAGGAGCCAAAAACATACAAACAAACAAAAAAGAGTGCTAGGGGAGCTTGCCATTGGAGTGGAGAGATGAGAGACTACAAAATGGAGAAAAAGAAAAAGGGAAAGAAGAAGAGGGGAAAAAAAGAAAGGAATGAATAAATAAAAATCAGAAAGGAAAAAGAACAGTAAAGCTACCAGGGATCCCACTGGTGCAGCTATCAGGTCTGAGGAAGTTGTTCTCAGGTGTTGCAGTACAGGCTGGCTAGAAGGCATAGAGGTATTCAGCGCCAGGTATTCAGGGAACACAAAGCAAAGGAAGGTATAGAGAGACAAGAAACTGAGCAATGAAGAAAGACAAAAAGGGAACAAGAGGGAAAAACAAAACAAATTAAAAAAAAAAAAAAGAACAAGAAAAGCCCCCAAAAAAGCAGGAAAAAAAAATAACCGCGAAAAAAGAAATGCGCTCAGGGATCCCTCTGCGCGTCTGCGCAAGCCGAGGGGATAAGTTCCAAGCCGCGCAGCACCGCCCGGTCAGAACGGGCTTCCAACTCAAGAAAAGGAAAAGAAAACAAACAATTCAAAACAAACAAACAAAAGCTCCGGGATCCCACCAGCGTGGCAGCCCAGACCAGGAAGCAGTTCCACACTCGAATGGAGCTCCGCAGCCCCTCAGAA
>NW_004443938.1:43024390-43033225 GCF_000243295.1 Trichechus manatus latirostris
CTGGTCTCCGATAGGAGTCCAAGATGGCAGATCCACGCTGCATTAGCTGATAGGGGACCTCTGCATGAATCTCTCCTCGCTCTCCATTCTCTGTCAGTTTTCTCACTCCATTTAGTGCTTGGCTGAGTTCTTTATCTCTTCATTTGATGTTTTAGGGTTTCAGTATTGCTGTTTTCTCTGTTTGGCTTAGTTTTTTGGATCTTTGCTGTGGAGGGACGGCGTGGTGCTTCTGCCTAGAGCACCGTTTTTCCCTGATGCTGCTTCCTTCTAATTTCTATATGTACACATGATCCTAAATTTCAAAGAAAACCTATCCAAATGACTTATAAATATTTTAATATATAATTATCAATTATATTAAACTTTGTAATACATAAACACTTTTATGGACTATTTTATTGTTACTGTACCATGAGAATCAAACACATACAGTAAAGTCAGAATATGATTCATTATGGCATGAAATTCTAAAATCTTGTATTACTAGGTAATTTCTCTCTTTTTATGTATCTTCTCTCCCCAGCTAAACATGTCTTACAAACTGAATATTTCCTAGAATGCCCCAATAGAAGTTATTTTTTTCTTTTTTTGCCATTAGTTATTTTTAATTGAAGTAAATATAACAAAAAAATTTGCCGTTTTAACTATTTTTAAGTGTGCAATTCAGTGACGTTAATCATATCATTATGTTGTGCAACCATCACCATTCTACACTTCCAATTTTTTTCATCACCCCAAACAGAAACAACTTAAGGTATTCCTAGGCAATAACTTCCCATTCCCCTTCCCCGGCCCCTGGTTAACCAATAAATACACTTTTGTATCTATGCGTTTGGCTATCTAGCTATTTCGCATTTAAGTGGGCTCATACAATATTTGTCCCTTTGTGTCTGAATTATTTCACTCAGCGTGATGCTTTTAAGGTTCATCAATGTCACAGCATGTATCAGAAGTTCATTTATGGCTGAATAATACTCCATTAGATGGATATACCACATTTTGTTTATCCATTCATCTACTGTTGGATACTTGGGTTGTTCCCACCTTCTAGCTAGAGTAATAATACTACAATGAACACTGGTGTACAACTATCTGTTTGAGTTCCTGCTTCCAGGTCTTTTGGGTATATACCTATGAGTGAAACTGCTGGGTCATATGGTAAATCTATGTTTAACTTTTTTAGGAATCGTCAAACTGAAGACACGCTAGTTAAAAAGGGGAGAAGCAACCTGAAAATGTGCCAGGTAAAATGAAAATTATAACCCACGATAAAACAGAAACTCAGATCTGTTTCTTCAATTGGGCCAAGATGTAAAAACAGTCAGTCTTCCAAGACAGTGTTCTTTCCTGAGGCATTATAATTCTTACCTCATTGCTCTAGCAGTTTTAATTAGCTACTGCAGTTTTCCTCCTTAACCACACATAAGGATTTCTCAGTGTAGACCAATGAGCTGCTCCCATTTCCTCTCTATTCTTCATACCACATTTTCCAGATTTTTGATAGATTTCTGGCAAGTATATCACATAATATTAAACTGCTACAATAATGAATAATTTTTAAAGAAACTATACTGCAATAATCACTACCTCAACAGGACTAAGCAGCAAAACACCCCCAGGGTACTTTCCCAGCAGAGAGTTCAGAATTCTCTTTTCCTACTGAGTCAGTGCTCTCTCCTTCTGAAGGGTTACTTGGGTATAGTGAACAAAACCTTGACACACCACCGGGCAACACCTTTTCATGTGCCTTTTGTAAAATTATTGTTTAAATATGACTGCTGAAAAAAGATTTTTTCCAAAATTATTATTCAAATATATTTCTATTGTTTAAATCCACCACTCGTCTGTTAGTTTGTCATGCTAGGGTGGCTTGCATGTTGCGATGATGCTGGAAGTTAAGCCACCACATATTTCAAACACCAGCAGGATCCCCAACGATGGCGGGTTCAGCAGAGCTTCCAGACTAAGACTAGGAAGAAAGGCCTGGTGAGCTACTTCCGAAAATTAGCCAATGAAAACCTTATGAATCACAACAGAAAATTGTGACTTTCTTGCTATGGACATGTCATCAAGAGGGATCAACTGCCAGAGAAGAACAACAGGTTTTGTGAAATAGAGAGCCAACGAGGGCATGAGATACCCTTGGTGAAATGGACTAGCACAATAGTAGCCACAAGGATGGATTTGAATATGCTGGTGATTATGAGGACGACACAGGTCCAGGCAACGTTTCATTCTGTTGTACAAAAGGTCACCATGATTCTAAGTCTACGCAAGGGCAATGAACAACAATATTGTCTAAATAGGAATATCCCCTGTATAACCCAGCTAAAATGCCACCAAAGATTCTTAGAAGCTGAGAAGAAGTGAATTTACAGGCATTCAGTGAATCTTAAATATCATTTAGCATAAAACTTTATAGTAAAAATAATTTTTTTTAAAAAAAGCACCCCTTTGTTGGTGATCGGTACAGACAGAAAATAGTTGGGTTGATAATATTTACACTTTTTTTTCCTCTTCTTTATTTGATCTTTCCTGATGCATTCATTTTCTTCATTTGTCTTCAAATGTAGTTGAGGTACATCAGTGACTATAGGAAAAAAGTCAAGCAACAACATGTGTAATGCATTTAAACAAAGAAAATGTAGTCAGAAAAAAACAGGAAACAAGCAATACATAAATAGCTGTCATTCTTAATTGTTATTGTTTAATCTAAAACAGGGACTAACAAATGTTTCTGTGAAGAGCCTGAGAGTAAATATTTTAGGCTTTGCAGACCACATGATCTCTGTCCCAACTATTCAACTCTGCTGTAGACATTACATAAATGAATGGGTGTAGCTCTGTGCCAGTAAAGCTTTACTTACAAAACAAGCAGCCAGTCAAATCTAGACCATTCTTTTCCTCATGTCACAATTTTCATAAAGCTAGGAGAGAGAATTTTTTCAAGGATCCTCTATACATATATTTGTAACTTCTAGAACATAATCACTTGCAGGAGTGCCACTCAGAGTGACTTATGGCTAGTGTCATACTACAACCTGTTGCAAATATTGAGAGAATGCCTTAGAAACTTTCATAGCAATTAGGGAGAGTACTTTTGTAGGTTGAATTCTGGGCTTCTACCTGTAGACCTTTATTTTTAAACATCACTTTTCTAATAATTCATTTTTTATTGTATTTTACAGAAGTATCAGTCTGCAACAAATAGGAAATTAAAAAAACTACAACAACCACCTGGTCCTTGACCTGGTGGCGTACTGGTTAAAAGCTATGGCTGCTAACCAAAAGGTCAGCAGTTCAAATCCACCAAGTGCTCCTTAAAAACCCTATTGGGCAGGTATACTCTGTCCTATACGGTTGCTATGAGTCGGAATCGACTCGATTGCAACGGGTTTGGTTTTTTTTTTTTTTTTGGTCCTTGACCTGGATAGTTTGAGAAGCACTTAAGAGTACTGCTTTTAAAGTCATTGTTAAAAGACTTGTTTACAACACTAACAATTCTAATTATGAAGCTATGCCCCCAGAAAAAATTACCAAGTCTATGTGAAATGCCATCACCTCCGTTTTTTACAGAGTCTGTCAGAGGGCTTCCATAAGCAAAACTAGTATTAATTGAATTTTCAGGCTGCCTTCTTGAACTGTAGTTTATGTTCAAATAAAGTCATTGACAGAGTGCCTCACAGAGATTTTCTAAGAACTCAAATACACTTCTTTTCTGAGGTAAGATTTTGGAAAGGAGAAAGCGGAGGAGGAACCATCTTACCTTACATTCAATCCTACGAGGTTTGTTTCACCTTCGGAATCAACTCTAGCAGACTGCAGTAACCCCTTGGTACACAAGGCCTTGAAAAAGGATTGGGAGAAAAGTCTGGGCTCGGCCATTAGCAACCCAGGATAGAGGCAATAGCCCAATGCTCATGTGCATATGCAACTCGAATCTAACCAAACTTCTTATTTTACATATAATGAAACAGAGGCCCAGAAAACCTTTTAAAAACTGCTCAGTATCAGAGTCAAGTTTGGTAGTTAGACCCTTTTAACTCTTCTTCTAGTGTACTTCCTACTCTACCAAACTGTTATTCCATGAATTCTGCATAACTGGTTAATACTATACACAAAACCACAGAGCAAAATTAATTGTTCTTACTGTTTCTCTTTGAAATATTAATAGTAAACTGAATTTTTAAGTGAATAATTCAAATAGTATTTTAATGCTGATTTCTAAAAAAAAACAGTAGTATATGTTTAAAATTTAAAAACTAAGGGTCTGTAGGAATACACATGCTTTCTTTTCTATGACTAACATATATTTGTGAGATCCAGATGATGGAGGTCAATTAAGAGCAAGGTGACCTGGGTAATAAATCTGTTTTGTTATGAATTAAGGTAAAATAACCTAGCCTGCCTGAGTATCCATTTCACTATTACATGTCTCAGTGATATGCCTAATGATTAATGTGGTTAATGAATGATGTATCTTCACAGAGGATACATATTTAAAAATATAAAGTATTATTAGCTTCTTCTAACCATGTGGGCTTCTCAGAACTTTATCATAAATTCTACTGATATGAAGTAGTTTGGAGCATTTTCATCTGCATTATGAGCATTATCTGAATTGCCTCATAAATGATCCCTTTGGGTTTTATTTCCTACGCAATTTTTTTAATTATAAAAAATCAGATTAATATGTTGTTGGGCTGTTTGTAATTTTAGATATCTAAGAAAAGGTTCTACACTTTACAGCAACAACTAAATGTACTAATTTTAAACAGAGGTTATAAAATATGCTAATGAAGTATATATTTTAAATCTGCTTGTAAATACATGTATAGCCCATTTCCACCCAGTGGTAATAAACTGGTACTCTGGAAATGTAAACCAATTGTAATACTATTATAGAACCAGAATACCTGGGTTAGAATCCTTGCTCCCCCTTAGCTATATTACCTTAGACAAGTCGCATCAACTCTCTTTAACTCAGTTTCCTACCCTATAATTAGAGAATAATAATAGCTAGCTCATAGGGTTGTTCTGAAGATTAAGTAAACTAATACATGAAAGTACTTAGACTACTTTCTTGAACAAAATAAGTGCTATTATTATAATTATTCAATATTATTCAGAACTAAACATAACTAGGGAGATCAATCTGTAGCTGCGAAAGATTATTTAGAGAAACTGAGATAATTTATAAATTATCCACTGTTTTTCATCATTCAGACCACTTTCACTCTTTGTGGGTATGGAGAATGAAGAGCCTTCTTGAACAGGTTTCTAAAAATTAAGTACAGTATTTTTAAAATCCAAAAGCAAAATGTCCATTTTTTTAAACCGAAAATCATCTTTCCCCTACATCCCACTGTCTAAATCAGCAAAGTAAGCTGGGATAGTGAGTATCTGGCATTTATTAGCCTCTGCTGTGGAAAAAAAATACTCTACTAAAAGGAAGAAGAGGAGGGGGAACAGCTGTTGGGAAAGCAACTAACAACCTGGGCTTCAGGCCTGTAGAGGCAGCAGTAGGAAGTGGAAAGGGCATTGAGCTAAAGACTACTGTCTCCCAGCAAGCTTCTTTTAGTCCCATCACTTCACTTCTTTATCCTGGAATTTTAAATTCTGGCCAGTCCTTACAGAAATGGCTACTCAGGTCTGGAGCATAAAATGTACAAGAGGGGCCTGGAAATTCAAAAGCTCCTGGGATCGTGTTAAAAGTTCCATAGAGCCAATCCGAAGGGGCTCTTCCTGGACAAAAATGGGACAAACTGCTCATCAAAAAAGATAATAACTTCAATGGCATAAAGCACATCAAAGATGTTTAAATTCACCAGTTCACAATGACACTCAAAAGAAACTTTAAAATCAAAAGTTCACTAGTCAGATTATAAAGGGAAAAAATTAAGCAGTTATCTTGCCTTTTCTATATGACCAACTAAGAACAGGAAACCAAATAGTTGACTAAGGTAAAATTCTTCTTTATAGAAATTTCCAGCTAGTAAATGCAAAAGGATAGAGTCATGGATTGAATTGTATCCCTCAAAAATACGTGTATCAATTTGGCTAGGCCATGATTCCTATTGTGTGACTGTCCACCATTTTGTCATCTGATGTGATTTTCCTATACGTTGTAAATCCTACCTCTATGATGTTAATGAGGCAAAAAAGGCAGCAGTTATGTTAATGAGGCAGGACTCAATCTACAAGATTAGATTGTGTCTTGAGCCAATCTCTTTTGAGATATAAAAGACAGAAGGCAGCAGAGAGACAGGGGAACCTCATACCACCACGAAAGCAGAGCGCGTCCTTTGGACCCGGGGTCCATGCGCCTGAGAAGCTCCTCAACCAAGGGAAGACTGATGACAAGAACCTTCCTCCAGAGCCCACAGAGAGAGAAAGCCTTCCCCTGGAGCTGATGCCCTGAATTTGGACTTGTAGCCTACTAGACTGTGAGAGAATATATTTCTCTTCATTAAAGCCATACACTTGTGATAAATCTGTTATAGCAGCACTAGATGACTAAGACAGATAGACTTAGAATATCACTATTTTGTAATCCTTAATTATGTAAAGGGTCAATCCAAAGATCATTAATAGCTGTTAAAATCAATAGTCGAAAAGCTGTTGGGGAACTTTAATAATGAATACATCAGGCCTAAAAGGCCTGAATCCACTGATCAATCTTGAGATCACAAAAAGAAAGAGTGAAACATTATATGACTGCTAATGTCATGCAGTAGGAAATACAAAACACCAGCTTTGCAGTGTTCTTGCCAACACCCCAAACCTTAGCAAAGCCTCTCAATCTAACTACTAGTAGTAATGCAAATAGAACAAACAGAGAAATATGTTAAAAAACTAGAATCTGGTTTCTTCAACAAAAAAACACTCACATACAATTCATGGGGCAAAAAAAAGGAGGAAGAGACCTATAGATGAAAAGAGACTTACGAAATGTGTCAATCAAATATAATCAATAAAATTGTCTGGATCTTAATTCAAACTATCTAGTTTTTAAAAATTATGACACAATCAGAGAAATGTGAATACTAACTGGATATTTAATGACATCTGGAATCACCATTACTTTTGGGCGTGGTAATGATATTTGGGATTTTTTTTAAGATTTCTTATCTTTTAAAGGTACATACTAAAGTATTTACAGATAAAATGTTATATCTAGGAGTTGCTTCAAAATAATCTAGTGAGGAGGAGGTGGTGCATCTACAGGAGGCTCACTGTACTTCTCTCTACTTCTGAATATGCTTGAAAGTTACTATAATAAAACATTGTTTAAAAACCAAAGGAGGAGTGGGAGGAAGATGGGAAGACTAGATAATCTCTGTATAGGGTCTCTTCTACTTCTAGTTTTCTATCTCTGGTAAAGATATTATTAACATTCATGCCAATTAGGGTATTTCATGGTAAAATTAAATAAAGACTGGTATTTAAACTCGATAATCTGATGAAAGCCTGGCAAAAAGGGGGGCGGAAAATCCTATGAGTATTTACTGCTATGATAGTTATATTTACCCTTGTAAAATGCTTCTTTTTTGTCTTTAATTCAAAGAGTGCTGCTGATTTATAATAACTTTTCACACTGATCCCAATTTCTCTTTTCTCTTGCTTCCATATTGTCTTTGACTTTTATTTGTATTGTCAAGGCATAAAAACTCCCGCTTCTCCTTACTGGAATTCATTTTATTTCTAACTTTGAAATCATAATCTATGTTCTTAAGTACAATTTGCTATTATTTTTATTTAGTTTCATAAGAACGTATAAAGAGCAGAATAGTCATGTAATCTTCTAGTTTACTGATGAATATATTAAAGACTGATGACCACAGAAGCAAAAAGGAGATAAATTTGGACTGAATCTTTCACTGGATTAGAGTAATTCTACTGTTTAGCAAAAAAGTCATTAGTTGTGGTATCACTTGTAAGCATATCTTATAAATTTAATGTATTCCACTTGTTAATATTCATTATTTCAGTAGCCATTTTAATGTGCTCTAAAGAATCTGTTCTTGTTGACAAAGCCTATAACTTTCTGGTACATGCCTTTTTTTTTTTTTTAACCTAAAACACAATATGTCATTTTATGTAAATTATTTAATTTTTCCTCAAGTTCTATTTATTCCCTCAAAATTTACAAGGGAATGAATTATGGGAGAAATTGCTTAATTTTTTTAAGCAGTCCATCTGTTATTGTGGGTTGGTAGTTTGTTTTGTTGTTAGCCCTTTTGCTCTTAGTCAAAGGGCTAAGAATAAACTAGGTTTTGTTTTGTTTTCTTGTTGTTACTTAAGCAGCTAAAATCTTTGAAGTAACCATTCGTAAAACTCCTTAGTAATATGATTTAGAATACTGCTTTCTATATTTCATATAGGAGCACTTGTTGCTCAGCGGTTAAGTGTTTAGCTGCTAACCAAAAGGGTTGGCGGTTCGAATCCACCAGGTGCTCCACAGGAGAAAGATGTGGCAGTCTGCTTCTGTAAAGATTTACAGCCTTGGAAACCCTATGGGACAGTTCAACTCTGTCCCAGTGTTGCTATGAGTCAGAACTCACTCATCAGCAACGGCGTTATATCTCATACAAATTATTCTCCCCTTAATATCTCGGTAAAACTACTAAAACTTTCTTTAAAAACTATTTTACGTCCCTCATTGGGTTTCTATGAGGAATAAGTAAGAAAATATAAACCATTTAGGAATGTGCTGGAAGCAGGCAGTATTATTATAAAATGTCACTCTTAAAGGACAAATTATTTAATCTAGCAAATATATTTAGGCAAAAAAAAAAAATTGTAAGATTAAATTAATGAAAATTCACTGAGGCC
>NW_004443938.1:43035298-43052882 GCF_000243295.1 Trichechus manatus latirostris
GGTTGTTAACCAATGTCATAAAACAGCATGTGTGTTACTGTTACATGAGAAACTATCTGTTCTGTAAGCCTTCACCTGAAGTACAATAAAATATTATTAAAAAAAAAAAAAAAAATTCACTGAGGCCAGCTGTGTCCCACACACTGTTTTAAAGGCTTTTCACGTATTAGCAAATTGAGTCCTCTCAACAATTCTAAAATAGCTACCATTATTATCCTAACTTTATAGATAATGAACGCCTAGATATTTGCTCAAAATACACAATTAAAAAAATGCAGAAGCAAAATCTGAACCCTGACAGTCTGACTCCACATTACTTTTAACCAGCACAGTTTACCACTGTAGTAGTGTCTCAGTGGATGGCATCACAGAGGAATGAGCCTATCCATTTCTCCATCTACTAAATGAAGCTTAACACTTTAAAAACAAGTTTTAACTACATTAAAAAAATTTTAACTGTTTTTTCCATAAAAAAATAAACATTCAAAAATTTGAAAATTAGAGAAAGAAACATTTTTGGAGACAGGTCACATAGAGTATTTAAACAACTGTTAACAAATTTCACATACAATTTTTTCTGTACTTCTTTCACTTTGCATTATATATAGGAAATGTTCCTTATGTTATAACATAGTTTTTAGAAATATTACTTTCACAATATGTAACCTACATCCATTAATATAGCTTATTCAACCATTCCCTAATATTACACATTTGGTTTTTTTCTCCCAATATTTTTGTTGTTTAAAAGGCACTGTGATACACATATGTGTGAATAAAACTTTTTCCCACAAGATTATGTCCTTGTATTAGTGTCCCATGAGTGGATCTATCCCATGTATGAATATTGCTGGAGATCCCAACAAGCTACATTCCAAAATGACTATAACAACATATTGTCCAAAGCAATGTAGAATTGCCACTAAAAGTACTGAGTATTATCATCTTTTAGAAATAGTTCCTATTTGATAAATTAAAATTGTATTTAATTTGTATTCTTTGATCACTTATGAAAATGAATAACTTTCCATATATTTACTAGTTGAATTTTATCTCCTACATCCTTTGCCTAGCAGCAATAACAGTACATGGAAGACAAAAGGCACTCAATAAATATGTGTTTAATGAATTTTATCTGGCTTGTTATGATTTTTACTAGTTTTTATTTTTTTAAAAAAGAAAAAAGATATCAACCTTTGTTCTTTTAGGAACAAATATTTGCTTTAAGTCCTTTCATAATAAAATTTGGGAAATACATTATATGTCTTCCCAATTAATTACAGAGAGGACACAGAACATAATTTACCCCTTTTTATTGACTCAAGATAATCATTTATTATACCAGCTACTGAGATTCAACCTTTATTTGATACAGCATTTTTATTTATAATCTTTTTTTTTGGTCAAGTTTCAATTGATATTTTTAAATACTTAAGAGCCTAAATATTTTTTAAAATACAACTTAACAGTATTAGCTAATAAATAAGTTTAGAAATGATAATATCTTGTAGTTCTAAAATCTTCAATAATTACAAGATTAAAAGTCTATGTGAGGTAAAATAATTATAATCATAATTATTTCAATGAGGAAAACTGAATTCCACATTTAGGAAAGACATGTGACTGAAAAAAAACCCACCCAAATATTTTAATTTTGAATCTTGATTTAAATGTGGTTTGATAGTTAAAGAATGTGATTCTCTTAAGAACTAATGGCAATTAAACTAAAGCTCTCCACAGATTTACACTCTGTGGGAAATACACTAAGCTTTTTCCCTTCAGCAGCAGTAGAATAAGACTCCATTGCAGACACCATTCAACTTCAGAGGCAGGACTGACAGCCACCCCAAGCATTTTCTAGAAGGTCTATTGGGTTTCTAACCAACTGATCCATGACACTGCCTCTTATAAAGAGAACAGACCCATTCAGGTCCAGGTCAACTACTCATTAATGCCGGACTTGGTCTAGGAACATGTCCAACCTACGGAGTGAAAAAGTGTGGCTCAGGTTATATTGTTTCCTCAACATTTGTAAGCGATTTTCTTTTATATATACACTTATAATTACTGTACTATTTTTTTCAGTCACATGTTTTTCCACATGTGGAAATCAGTTTTGCCTTATCAAAATGATTATGATCATAATTATTTTACTTCAAACAGAATTAACCTTGTAATTACTGGACATCTTATACTGGACATTTTATACTGGACATTTCTTTGTACATTTCATACAAATGATTATCCCTTTACTATCTCAGTAACAATCGGCCAACTACTAAAAAAAATATTAAAAACAGTTTATTTATAATTCTAGGGAAACAGTCTCCTCCTATAAGCAAACAAATAAAACAATGTGAAGTCCCATTTAGCAAACCAAACCAAACCACATAATCACAGTACTGCACCAACATGTAAGGTACCATAGTTGACAGCTGGAAGAGAGTGAACCAAACAGTGGGGGAGGAGTTTTCTTACTGGCAAGGATTCCTCTCCCCACGATGTTCTTTTTGTTAGCACTGCTTTCCTCATGGCTCTGCCAGAGTTTCTATCAGCAAGAATTTTTCGGCAGTTAACTCAAAATTTCCACCCGACAAAGGAAACTGAAGGAACCAAAGGCAATAACCAGCAACTTGAGAATTTTACAGATTTTGTCTATGATGGAGCCAGCAGACTGACAAATTTGGAAGTTACTAAATGTAAGAGAAAGCTAATTAAGTCTATTCAAGCCACAAACTAATTATCCTGTGTTTTGGACACAAACAGTGTTGCTGTATCTATTTTAGGGTTTAAAGGTTGACAACAAAACTCCCAGTTTTTGTACTCATCTATGAAAAATCTCACTCCACAAAAACTAGTTAGTGTTCCTAGTTTGCAAAGAATTGTACTACTTGTTCCTTATTGTTTTAGTAAATGCTATTACAAAAATGAGCGAACAAGTTGTTCCAAATAACGAAGGGGTGTGTTTTAAAGGTTTTGTAAATTGTATTTTTACACTATTTTCTATTTTGAACTGCTTTCAAAATTGCTTTCTTACCCACATTATCTCCTTCTGTCTGTACAGTAACACTGTGAGGTAAGCAGGGAGGGATTATCTGAATTTCACAGTAAAGAAGTCCAGCTCATGCGGTTTATGTGGACAAGGTCAAACAGAAAATGAAATAACCAAAACTCAAAACACAAGTTTTTGTTTCTTCCATTATACCATACTGTTTGTAAGTTGGATCTTAGAATTTGAAATGCATCCGCCTACAAAAGTAATGTTATATATGGTGGTTTGAACTCTAGACTAACCCACAAAGACACTTAGCTTATAAAGTCTGAACTATCAAAAAGTGGCTAAAATGGACTTTTGTGGGCTGGACTAAGCCCCTAATTTACACAGATAACATCATTTATTTGATTAGAAATATACCATATACTTCAGAAAAAATATCCTATTCATATGAAGGACCGGACAACCTTCCAGTGCCCATCCTCTGAAGGAGCAGCTTTCTCTTCCAGAGCCACAAATACATCAGTTCTTCCCGGTACCAGTGGCCACTGGCCTCCTCACCAGCACAGATCAGCACAGATACAAAGAATACAGTGCCTACAAAAATACTATTTGATCTCTGGGATTCTAGATGTATCTTGCTCTCCATTCTTAGTAAAAACTGTTCGTTCATATATACCAGATAAGTGTGAGACCATGCGTAAGTATCTACAGCTGGGATCGTGAGTAAGTTTCATCTCTTGTTCCATTCTAACTTATGAGTACTCCAATGGGAAACATTCAGAGATGGGAACAGGGCTCAGAGGGAAGGAGTGGAAAATAAGACATGCCTCTGTGGGCATGCAGAGCATGATTATTCAAGAGAATTCATATTTATTTTATATACAAATTATAGAGAGTAATGAAATCAGAAACAATAAGTGATTGAATTTTAAAAACATATTCATTTTATTTGCTCAATAAGTAGGAAATTAAGAGGAAAACATTAAATTATTGCTACTGTTGCCTCTTTGTTCCAAAGGGTGCCCTCTTCCACTTAACAGGTGTGATGGTTAAGGTTATGTGTCAATTTGGCTAGGCCATGATTCTCAGTAGTTTGACAGATATCTGCCTCTACTTTGTGATCTGATATGAGCAGCCAATCTGTTGAAAGCCAATCAGCTGAAAGCCAATGAGTTTTCTTGGAGGTGTGGCCTGCATCCAATATATATGCATGTTCTGGAAAAGCTCTCTCTGGATCCTGCATTTAACTCGTCATTCTCTGAACTCCAGTTCTTGAGATGTGAGCCAGCAGCCTGCCGCTTGACCTGCAGGTCTTGGGATTCGCCAGCTCCCGCAACCCCATGAGCCAGCAGCCTTCCACCTGACCTGTCAATTTTGGGTTCGTCAACCCCTGCAACCACGCACATCAAGATATATATATTTTTTTTTATATACGCTTCTCTGGTTTTACTCCTCTAGAGAACCTCGCCTAAGACAAGTATGTGAATTCTTTTTTTTCCCCCAAGATACTTTATTTTTAAAACAGGTCACAACACTAAGCTTTTGGCCCATTCTGCCACTGTACAAGCTACAAATGCTTGCTCAGCAGCTGGGTGCGTTCTTTAGTAGCATGTTTGAAAAGCGAATAAAAATGCATATAAAACAAATACTCAAATAGTTTCCATGGGAACACAGATAAGTGTGACCCTATCTCCTAGTCAACTATAGTGTTGCATCTGTGAACAGGTATGTGAATTCTTCAAATGAAGGTTTCCCGAAGGACTGTGAAAGTCACAAAAGCTGTTCTTTTTTTCTGGCCAGCTGTAAAGAGAATGATGGGAAGCACATGCCCTGACTAAGAAACATGCCTTCACATTTCCTTTTCCCTTTGGATTACAGAATGGGCAGATTTGATTTAATAAAAAAAATTTAGTAAATTTTAAGTATCCTTGTCTCCTTACATCTCCCCAAAATACAAACCGAGCTCACTGCATCCAGAAGACTGTGCGTATGATAACGAGTAGTGTGGTTTCTGAGACTAGCTAAGCATTAGAAGCACCTGGATTGTTTAAAAAAAAAAAAAAGATTCCCTGGCCCGATCCAAAGGTGGAAGCCAGTAATCTGATCATCAGTCAAGCTCAAGGACAGTTAGTATAGAGGAAAGAGCCCTGCATAGTTCATACTTATCCTCCAAGCCTCTACTCCTACCAAATCTCTAGGAAGCCTTCCTGGACATCCTCTGCCCTCACATCCCAGTTAGATGCTTCTCCACACACACCCCCACCCCCAAGTACCCCAAGCATCCTGTATGACATTCATCTTACAAGACTATCGCTGTTAATGTATTGGCTCCCCAACAAAACTGTGAACTTCTTGGGGGCCAAGACTGTCACATGTTTCAATATTACCAATGCCCAGCACCATGCCTGGCATCTGCCAGACAGCCAATAAATGTAAATTAAAGAAATAACTAAAACCAAAAATCCAAACCCACTGCTTATACTCACAGCAATACTGCAGGACAGAGTAAAACTGCCCCATAGGGTATCCAAGGCTGTAAATCCTTACAGAAGCAGACTGCCACATCTTCCTCCCGAGAAGTGGATGGTGGGTTGAAACCACAAACCTTTCAGTTAGCAGCCGAGTGCTTTAACCACTCTGCCACCAGGGCTCTTCATGAAATAACTAAGGAATTAGAAATCACAGATTCTGTAGCTAGTTCTTTTTAGCTGTGTGAAATCAGGTAATTCACTTAAACTCTTAGTCTCTTCTTAAAATAAAGAGACCGAACCAGATAATTTCTTATGACACTTTCAGTTAGATAATCCCAGTTACGATAAAACCATACCAAATCAAACATGGCTCTATGTAATGCCAAAAACAATGACTATTACATAGAATGTAGTCAGTAAGTATTTGTTGACTGCATTGATGCTTTTCCTCATTTTCCTATTCACAAGTAGCTTGGATAACAGGCAAAACCATCACATTTTCAGTGAAGGTAGCCCCAAACATCATGTACAGTATTGTTTTTACAAAGACATAAAATTCACATTTAGATATTCATACAGTTCCAGTAGTATTTCAATTAAGTAAACATTGGTTCTTGAAAGTTTGTGGACAGAGCTCTCACGGATTGAATCGATCCAACAAATGCATACTTTTTATTAAAAGTTTAACATTTTCAACACTAGCCTGTAACCTCCTTGAGGGCTGGGACAATGTCTGTTGTCTTCATTGATGAACTCTCCCAATACCTAGCAAACTGCCTGGCACATATCAAATATCCAGCAGACACTTGTTAGATGAATGGGTACTGCTAAAATTAACAGTGGTTCCAAAATAACTGAAGAAGGAGGCTTGAAACCAGGAAAGAGTCTGGTCTATTATTTTTAGAAGTAGATTATAAACTATTGAATGATCTGGACCAATATTTTGTGAGACATATTTTAATATTATCTGTGATAGTTTTGGAACCACAATACCAACAGATACAGATAACTACTAATTAAAAACCAAAACTCAAAAACATGGCAAATATTTAAGGTGATACAATTTATTACCAAAAAAATACACTTATAACTAAATTTACTATTCATTGCTTTTAAATATGTATTTATTTAATAATGTACTTACTATCATAATCATCTTTTATATCTATAGTAGCAAATGGCATATCTACCAGCGAATCCACAGTACTGGCTTCAAATTCCTCTGACATTTTCTCTTCTCTTGACACATTTTCACACTCACTGGAATTTATTCCTCCTTTAACATATCACAAAAAGAAAAATGCATTATTTCACTTATTGTTTTTCTAACTCATATCTTAAACCAAAACATCTCAGCTAACTAAATTCAACATAACATCTGTTAACAAACGGTCCAACTTGTATTCAAATACATAGTAAAGCTACAGTCACTTCTCAATATCTACGATAGTTATGTTCTATAAACTCACCATGAACGCTGAATTAGCGAATAATGAACCGTGCTCCTAGGGGAAATACAGGGTTAGTTTCCTGCAAGCCTCTGGTCACAAGATGTTCATCAATAGATCAGTACATAATCTTGTTTTATATAGTTTCTATTTAAAGACACCTTATTTATATGGAGCCCTTGGGTGGTGCAAACAGCTAATGTGGTCAGATGTTAACTGAAAGGTTGGAGATTCAAGTCCACCCAGAGGTGCCTCGAAAGAAAGCTCTGGTGATCTACTTCTGAAAAAATCAGCCACTAAAAACACTATGGAGCACAGTTCTACTCTGACATACATGAGGTCATCATGAATTGGCGTTGACTTGATGACAACTGGTTTTTATTTAATACATATTGTTAATTTATTAACATTGAACTCACCACCAACAGCACTGTAACTCATGCCTGAACAAAGCTTATCTAACACATGCATTTTCTCCATAAGCCACATCACTGCCTTCTTGCACTTAGGAACACTAGACAGCACTTTAGTACTAGACCTGGGGGCTATTTTAAACAGCTAAATCACCAACAAAAAGCATAAAAACGTAAAAAATGTGGCAACAAATAGACTGCAAAAAGGGCACTTATATAGAGTACGGGAGCTAAAACAAGAAGGCAGAGTGTCACCATGTTTGACTTCAGCTGGGAACGTGCATGTTGGGCAACTAATTTTTCACCACTCTTTGCACATCCACAGAGACCACAAAAGCACACAGTATTGATTATAGGGTTACAAATAAATTTTAGGAAGCAGGTGAATTAACAAATACTGAATCCACAGATAATAAGGATCAACTGTATTTTTATAAACATTATGTATACTATATTCTGGGAGTCCCTGGCTGGCACAAAGGTTAGGCATTTAACTACTAGCCGAAAGGTTGGCAGTTCGAACCCACCCAGAGGCAACTCAGAGGACAGGCCTGGCAATCTGCTTCTGAAAGGTCACAACCTTGAAAACCCTATGGAGCAATTCTACTCTGCACACACGGGGTCATCATGAGTAGAAATCGACTCAATGACAACTAACAACATGTCATATTCCATATATTTATAAATGCATTTGTATGTTAAGCAAGCTTCTAAAACTTTAATAATTTTCTAAAGCACAGTACTCAACTCAAGGTTAGATGAAGACTTAGTCAATCAATAATCCTCAAGATCTTTTACAGCCATAGTTCTTTAATTCTAAAACTACAATTTTTTTTCACATCTTTTGAAAACAAATCAACAAGGTTTTGTCAGTCTTCTTTCATGCTTATTTTTAACAGTATCACGTCACTTATGTGTTCTCATGTGTACAAGTTCTGATCTTTATTTTCTTCCTCAATAAAGATTTTTAAGTTGTTTCTCTGCATTATTATATTTAACATTGAAAATGCAGTTAAAAACATACAGCTCTAAACATATGCTTTTCTGGAAATTCAATGATTAAAAAGCAAAAGACCTTACAGTTTCCCTGACAGCTCTCTCATGGACATGTACTGATATTAAAGCCACATTACGAACATTTGGTCTTCTGTTTTATTTTCTTGTTGTGAGTGGGACAATCGTGTCTTGGATGGAAGGTAAAGGAAAGGGGGTATCTGTTTAAACTGATAAAGTTAACTGCTAACCTTATCAGTTGGTAGTCTCCCAGTGCCATTATTCTCCATGCCTTTACTGACATACACAGATGTTGTTTGAACTAGGATTGAACAATATCCTGGGATACTTATGTAATTTATATTGTATGCATTTACTGAAGACTATTTACCATAAATATTAACCAAACTCGTTGCCATTGAGTCGAATCTGACTCACAGTGACCCTACAGGACAGAGTAGAACTGCCCCATAGCATTTCCAAGGAGTGGCTGCTGGAGTCGAACAGCCGAGCTTTTGCTTAGCAGACGAGCTCTTAACCACTGCACCACCAGGACTCCATAAATAATAAAGAGGTCATTTATTTCATTCTGTTGTAATCCTCTAGATTCAAAAATAATACCTGAAAAAGAAATTCCATTAAGAATACAGCCTATAACATACAATATAATAACTATCATGATAGGTCATAATTAACATATACACCAAAAACTATAAATTTCTATCGCAATTTCAGTCATCTCTATTATTGTTCACACATACACACACACACCCGTCTTCTGGATAAAATCAAGAAACAAAAACAAAATCTTTTTGTTGCTGTTGTTTGTTTTCTGTAAATGAATTAGTCAAGTTCAATACCAAAACAAAAAAAAAATTTAATAGGACTTTTTTTGTGTGTGTGCCTTAGGTGAAAGTTTACAGCTCAAGCTAATTTCGTATACAAAAATTTATACACATATTGTTATGTGACCCTAGTCACCTAATTCCTACAATGTGACAGCACACTCCCCCTTTCCACCTCAGGCTTCTTATGTCCATTCAACCAGTTCCTGTCCCTTCCTGCCTTCTCATCCTTCCTCCAGACATGAGCCTCCCATTTGTCTCATGTATCTGCTTGAACTAAGAAGCACACTCTTCATGAGTATTATTTTATGTTTTATAGTCCAGTCTAATCTTTGTCTGGAGAGCGGACTTCAGGAATGGTTTTAGTTCTGCCTTAACAGAGCATCCAGGCGCCATGGTTTTGGGGGTTCATCCAGTCTCAGTCAGACCATTAAGTCTGGTCTTTTTATATGAATTTGAGTTCTACTCCACACTTTTCTCCTGCTCCGTCAGGGATTCCCTGTTGTGTTCCCTGTCAGGACGATCACTGATGGTAACCAGGCACCATCTAGTTCTTCTGGTCTCAGGCTGATGGAGTCTCTAGTTTATGTGGCCCTTTTGTCTCTTTGGCTAATTATTTTCCTTGTGTCTTTGGTGTTCTTCATTCTCCTTTGCTCCAAGTGGGTTGGGACCAATTGACGCATCTTAGATGGCTGCTCCCTAGCTTTTAAGACCCCAGATGCCACTCACCAAAGTTGGTATGCAGAATATTTCTTAATAAACTTTTTTATGCCAATTGACCTGGATGTTCCCTAAGACCATGGTCCCCAGACCCCAGGCCCTGCTACTCTGTCCCTCAAAGTATGTGGTTGTGTTCAGCAAACTTCTTAACTTTTGGTTTAGTCTAGTTGTGCTGACTTCCCCTGTATTGTGTGCTGTTTAATAGGACATTCTTAATAATGCTATATATATTACAGTTTAAACTTAATATCAAGTATGAGGGCCTGGCACGTGTAGGTGTTCAACAAATGTTTACTATGAGTCTAGTCAGAAGCTCACAAATACTTAAAATACGTGAGAACAAATAACTATTTTCTCTGTATCTTTTAAGCTTAAGGTTAAAAATATAAATTCAATTTATACTTGAACAAAAGTGTGACTAGATCAATACACATTTTGTACCTTTGCGTAGGTACAGCTATACACAAAAAAGGATCATCATTGACCATGTAGCTTACATTTGAAAACTAGCAACAAAAGAATATTTGTGCAGTTAAATACGCAAAAGGCTGAACAAATATCCAATGCAATGAAATAAAGCCAACTTTTGTTTTTCTTCATTTTATACTTAGTCTAAGAACTTAAATAAAAAAAAAAAGTTGCCATCAAGTCAAATCTGATTCACGTGGACAGCATGCGTGCCAGAGTAGAACTGTGCTCCATAGGGTTTACAGTGGCTAACTTTTTTGGAAGTAGATCGCCAGGCCTTTCTTCTAATGTGCCTGAGCAGACTTGAACCTCCAACCTTTTGGTCAGCAGCCAAGTACATTAACCATTTACACTAGCATCTTAATGTTAGCTCCCAAGTCCATTTGCCACTTGGAAACATACTGGAATCTTGGAAATATGTGGAATGGGGGGAGGGCAGTTGGCTTCTGTGCTCTAATAGTATATTTTGAAGGTAAGGGGAAGAACTAAATAAAAGGAGGAATTTAATTTTTTTTAAATGAAAAAAGTTCTTGAAATAGTTTAACTTTGTGATTTATCTTGAGTCAATTAATCAACAACAGTTAGAGGGCAAGAGCTACATGGGTCATTCTGGCTAAACCAAAAAGAGACTCATACAGTGACAATGATGGTAACAGTGGCATTTGGGTAAAGACGCAAGGCACACTGGCTGCTGTAAAGAAAGGGTTTGGGACTAGAAATCAGAACGCAGATATTCTAGTGTTGGATCTGCCACTCTCTAGATATGTGATCCAGGGCAAGTCATGTGAAATCCCTAGGCCCCAGTTTTCTCATCTTTTAGATGAAAGTTGTACTAGTTGAAAAATTCTAAATCCTGGCTGTGCATTTGAATCACCTAAGAAGCTTCTAAAAATTACCAAGGTCTGGACCCCGGCTAGGCTGATTAAATCAGAATCTCTGGAGATCTGGCTGGCCTCTGGTTTTTTTTAAAAAACTCACAGGGTATTTCTAATGTGCAATAAAGTTTGAAAACCACTGCTCTAGAAGATCCCCTTTCATTTCTTCCATATCTTGATTCTACATCAGACTAAGGGAGTGTGTTAACAGTTAAGGTCAATCAAATGAAAAGTTTAAAACTCAGATTAGACTTCTGTCAGGGAAAACTTTTCTGATCCTCTGCTCACGAATGTGTGAGCTGATCCAATAGCAAGTACCTAGTGCTTCCCCCAATCACAACACGAGGACATTTTATTATAGATGTCTACCTATCTGTCTCCCCAATTAGACTCTGAGCTAAAGTAACTACCTACACTATGGCCCTTTTAAAAGTGAAACTAGGAACTTTTCATAATTACATCCAGGCCAGTATGTATGGTCACTCTACTTTAAGGTCCTTAAGGACATGTATCTTGTTTTATTCTCCTTTGATTCCTCAGTGACTATCACTGTGCTCAGTTGTCAGTAGGTGCTCAGTAAAGTTTTACGAATGATTGGTTAAAGGTAAGTACATATTTGGGAATGATTAATAAATCACTCAGGCTACAATGCAATACAGTGGTCTCAATGCCCACGAAAAATAATTTTTGCAATTAATGGCAGCCTCTACGCACATCACAGATTCTCTATTTTCACAAGGTGAATGAAGGAATAGTACTATACCATTGGACATAAATATAAAAAATGAAGTATAATGTGACTTGTTCAACATCATTCTCCCCTTTGTTAAACAAAGCATATTAAACTCATAGATGCGATGTTATGTCAAAGTCAATGGGAGATTAGAATGTGTAATACAGACTGTTCTATTAAGCTATAGAATAATTGAAACAATTTTTGTAGATAGGGATTATTAACTCAGAAAAAAAAAATGCCACTTTCAAACAATTCTTGGAAGAACTGCTGCTCATTCTATAGAACAATGTTTCTCAAACTGAGTATCTGGAGCCTTTCCTCCAGTTCTCCAAGCTCTAGTGTTTGGGCATAGGTTTGGATGTGAATTAAACACAATCATCAAAACTGTACTTTCTTTGTGCCCATCAACAGATGAATGGATAAACAAATTATGGTACATACAATGGACTACTACGCAATGATGAAGAACAATGATGAATCCTCGAAACATCTCACAACATGTAAGAATCTGGACGGCATTATGCTAAGTGAAATAAGTCAATCACGAAAGGACAAATATTGTATGAGACCATTATAATAAAAACCCAAGAAAAGGTCTACACACAGAAAAAAAAAATCTTGATGGTTACAAGGGGAGGGGTGGGGAGGAGAAATCGCTAACTAGATAGTAGACAAGTATTAACTCTGGTTAAGGGAAAGACAATACAAAATATAGGTGAAGTCAGCGCAACTTGACCAAAGCAAAGTCAAAGAAATTTCCTCTTTTAATATTAATACACCATGCTATTTAAAAAAAAAAAAAATTTGCTGTTAAATCAATTCCAATTGATGGCGAGCCCATGTGTGTCATGGGGTCTGTGCTCATAGGGTTTTTAACGGCTTATTTTTCAGAAGTAGATCACCATGGTACTACTAGGTGGCAGGACTCTCATGACCGTCATCCTGGACTAGTGTTGAGGCAAAGGGAAGCTGATAGCATTGGGAGGTTTTGGAAGTGAAGCAATGACCCATGGCTGGGAGGTGTACATTCTTGTGGGTGGCATGCTGTTGTTGTTTGGCTAATGCCTTTTTCTCCATCCATTTACAAGATAATGATCAGGACTAATTTGCATTCATGTGGGACAGCCTACAGTATACCTTTACTGTACTTCCAGAGGGATCTCTCAATTCTCTTACAATATGTCACCAGTGGGTAGGGCTATACAATTACTTCCAGAAGTACTCATCATCCAATGTACTTATGATCTCCTCACTGGAAGCCCAACTGAGGAACAAGTTGAACAGGCCCTACAAACATAAAGTCTAGACATTATAACAAACACAGCCTGGGCCATCAATTCTGATAAAGTCCAGGGAGCTGCTAAACAAGTGCAGTTCCTGGGAGCCACCTGGGCTAGTGGTCAAAGGAGTATTCCTGCTGAGGTCAAACAGAAGCTGCTGTCCTTAGCAGCCCCCACCGATAAGAAAGAGGCTCAAAAGCTGGTGGGCCAGTTTGGCTACTGGAGACAACATATGTCACATTTGGGCATTCTTTTGGTCCTGCTAGTCAAGGTTACCTGAAAGACAGTCACTTTTGTATGGGGCTCCCAGCAACAGCAGGACCTGTAGACCACGTAACACACAGTGCCACAGGCCCTGACACTGGGCCAACGGAGCCTGTCAACCCTATAGAACTACAGTTTCAGTGATTTCTATCCATGTGGACAGGAGTCTACGGCAACAAGAGGATGTCACCAAGACGCACCAGCTTCTTGGGTTCTGGACATGCAGAATACCCGAGGTGGACAGTAGGTACACCCATTCAAGAGGCAGCTCTTCGCTTGCTATTGGTCTTAGTGGAAATTGAGCTCCTGACCACTGAAGACCAGAGCTGCCCATCCTCACGAAGGTACTCACTAATACCACAAACAAAATAGGGCAGGCTCAAGAGACTTCCATTACTAAATGGAAATGATACATTCAAGACCAAGCCTGGGCAGAACCCCAGGGAGTCAGTCAGCTCCACAAAAAGTGGCCGCCTCACTGGAGGGGGTGAATGATCCGTAGGGAATGCTCCTGTCCCTCCTCTGGCTAAGTGGGGGCCCTAGTTCAACGAGGTTCCAGCTGATGGCATGGCTTGATTCACAGATAGATCTGCAAAACTCAAAGCTGACAGAGTCCATTGGGCTGCTGCAACCATCTGTTCCAAGAATGGTCACCTTTTGACTGGACAGGGACGTTCTGTCCAATGGGTTGAAATCCATGCGGTGGGGATGGCTGTGCAGGCCACTCCAGTAACAACTTCGTCTCACATCTTTACAGTCTCATGCGCCATTACAAACGATCTGGCCTTGTAGTCCGGTGACTGGCAGACTAATGACTGGACTATAAAGGGCTCCCCTGTGCGAGGACAAGGATTGTGGCAGCAGCTTGCAAGCTGAGGAGACATTTTCATCACTCATGTTGATACCCATGGCAAAGGACCATCTGAAATGGAACACAAATGGAATTCTCATGTCGACCAACCTTATGCCCAGTAAGTTGCCACAATTGCTTCTTGGGTCCATCATCAGACAGGACATGGAAGCCCACCCTACATGCCAGAATGGGCCAATTTTCAAGGACTTGCCCTAGAGGAAAGGGAAGCCAGAACAGTCTTGTGACTCCTGTCAGCAAGCCCAAGTTATTCAACGTGGAGATTAAGTAACATCAGCTGATGAATCAGCCCCGCATGTGTACAGCAGATTGACCATATCGGACCTCTAGTTCCTAGTCACAGATCTCAGCAGTGCCTCAGTGCCATGGACACTTATTCCAGCTATGGAACAGCAAGCTGTGTGTATCAAGTGGATGCCAGGACCACCACTGCAGCCTTGGAAAAATACCTCTGTCATACGTTCCAATATCCAACAGCACCTCAATCTGATCAAAGCAGGGCTTCAAACACGTTCACTCCAGTTCAAATCCCCACTGAGAATCTGCATTTCTACCCCCAGATATACTGAATCAGAATCTACATTTTAACAAGATTCCAAGGTGATTCTTACGTATAATAAATTCTAAGAACCACTGCTCTACTAGCGGTTCTCAGAATTGGTCCCTAACCAGCAGCATTAGCATAGCCTGGGAATTTGTTAAAAATGCAAATTCTCAGCAGGAGTTCAAACCAGAACAAACCAGCTCAAAGCACTAGATCAAAGTACCTCATTTACAGCACAAGCAACCTAGCAATTGATACACTTCCATGATATAAGATAGGCTTTCCATACCATCACCCGTAGGAAAATGGAACATTGGAATGAATGACTCAAGGAACAACTATGCAAAAGCCACCAAGGACAACTCACCAGGTAGTACCTCCCACCCTGCCTCACAAAGGCCATGTAAGCATTAAACACTGCACTCCAGTAGAAGAGAAACATGGACTGCAATGCATGTTGGGCAATACATATTGAGCTTGGACGGGGTGGGGGACCAGGCAGTCGCCTGATTAGGTTACACTTGCTAAGTCCCAATCTCAGTATACTCAACTATTCTTTGTCCCCCCCCCTCCCCCCATGAAGCACACTCCCCAGGTATGGTTTGTGGTCCAAGCTGCAGTGGCACCACCAACAGGGCTTCCTGATTCAAATCTGAAGGCATGTTACCTTCAGGTGCCTCTCTCCTCTTGGATCCCACAGGAAGGAAAGAGCACAAAACACTGAGGCACTAGGGTTCCTCTGGTCATATCCAGAACACTGACCCCTTGGTACAGATGACATCATAGGCTATGTCAAAATTGTTCAGGATGTGATTTCTCTCCCCAGTTGCACAATGGGGGTCAGAAGCTTTGGGTCAAGAAACAGGGGCAATGGATCCCCAAAGAAGTTGTTGCCTTGGGACTCAGACATATAGCCTGGGTGGCTATACCCACGCAAACCTAACCTCAAGTCATAGGGCAAGAGCATCTCCACCTATGGGAGGTAAGGAAAGGGGGGATTGTTAATGTTGTCTCTTTCTCTGCCCAGATTGCCTCACAGTGATGGCCACAACCCTCACTGATGAGCCCCAGTGATACAGGCTTTTGCGACAGCTACCAATCAGACCAACTGCTGGCTCTGTCAACTGAGACCACAAGCCATCTCTGCACATCATTCCAGCCAATCTTCAATATGGTGGACCATGCTAACCAACTGGACAATGGCTATCACCCTCCAGAACCACAAAATGCTGGACAATCTGATGGCATAGTTTTGGGGTACATGTGGCATGTCGGGAGAAAAACTGCTGTTTTTTCTCTTTGGCCTAGTCAGTTGGCTTGGATTCAGCAAGGACGGATCAGATTGTGATCTCTCCTCCAAGCCAGCTTGATCACCTTGCTGGGGACAGTTCTACTAGTAACCCTCATTAAATGTCTCCTAAAGGTATTAAGAAAATGGTGCAGACACAACATCCAGAATTGTGCACCGTGTCACAGACACACAGCTCAATGTCCAAAATGGATGATGGGCATACCAGGACTTGTGACCACTTTGTTTCTTTCTTTCTTTTTTTTTTTTTTTTGGCACCCTGATGGGAGTTGGAGGATGGACTACTGGGAGGACGATCTGCCATGGCCTCTGTGCCTCCCATTTGGGCTGCCTAACCAGAGGCCTTGGGTCCAGAACATTCCTAATTATGAATGTTGAGAACCCAGTTTCACTCTATCTCCCAGTTTCTTCTTCTTAATCAAGGAATCCTCATTGCCTGCTCTGGTTACATATCTGCTCATGCACAGGCATTGTATGGCACCTGGTCAACTCCATTTCTGTATCTGTTCCTGGCAGGGAGGGAACAGAGTCCTTCACCTGTGGCACAAGAGAAGAGTGCGCAGAACACCCACTCTGTATTGGCTGCGGGAAGCGACCCACTGGCCATGGCAAACTGGTGCCTGTTTGTGAAGCTGACCTTGCTGTCTTTTCTCTATGTAAGCAAAGCACTGTCCCACACACTGCTTTTGTGTGATTCGTGTCTTTTGTTGGCAACCTCAGACCATGGCGCAACAATAAGAAAAACAATTCGTCCATGTATTTTGAATATCTTCTGAAACCATAACATTACATATACACTAAGGGTGGAGCAAGCGATTAAGCGCTCAACTACTAACCGAAAAGTTGGCACTTTGAACCTACCCAAAGGCGCCTTGGAAGACAGGCCTGGAAATCTGCTTCCAAAAGGTCATAGCCTTGAAAACGCTATGAAGCAGTTCTACTCTGCACCCATGTGGTCACCATGGTCACAATCCATTCAACAGCAACTAACAACAACAATATTCAAATATATGCACACTTCATGAAGTGACTTCATCAAAGACAGGCCAATGTCAAAGAAAAAAAGACAGTTTGCCCTTTGTCATAAAAATGCAAGCTTCCTACTTGGATAATAAAATACTACTTTATTAAAAAAAAGATTCTCTAATCAGAGAGGTCAAGATAATGGAAATAGGTATATTCCCCAAGAACCAATTGAAAGGGTCAATGCTATCTATTCTAGTACTGGCTTACCTACTAAAAATAATATCTTGGAGTTCTGGCAAAACGGCGCTCTAGGCAGAAGCACCACGTCGTCCCTCCACAGCAAAGATCTGAAAAACTAAGCCGAACAGAGAATACAACAATCC
>NW_004443938.1:43054907-43072020 GCF_000243295.1 Trichechus manatus latirostris
TGTTTCATGAGAAACTATTTGTTCTGTAAGCCTTCACCTGAAGTACAATAAATAAATAAATAAATAAAAAATAATATCTTACATCTGGGTATCTGTTGAAAATTCTGTGATAATCAACAAATCACTTTACTTCTCTATGTTTTGGTTTCCTCAGAAAATGAGAATACTGTAAAACTGCAATCCAAATTACTATGGAGAAACGGACAAAGCAAGCTAATATTTGAAATGGAATGTAAGGATATAATTACCTCCACAAACTTCTTACACTTTATTAATGCATAAGGATAAGACCCAGATGTGCTAACAACGTCCTGAATTGCAAGGCCACACACAACCAGGAATTGGAGTGTGACTTTCTGGTTAACAATCTCTTTCCTGTAACTCCTTGAAATCAAATCAATTCATACATACAATATCTCAAAAACTCACACCTTCTATACCTGCCCACTAGGTCCTAATCAATCCATTCCCATAACAATTGTAAAAAATATTTGTATTAGTTTGACTATTTGTATCATATATTTTACCATTTTTACGCTTTTAATACTATAAAAATCTTGGGAGAGCATCTTTTTTCTGATTGGTTTTTGGTCCGTTTCCCCAGAAGTCCAACCCCTAATTCTGCCTTCCTGGTTCAGTTCGAAGCTGGAAATTCATTTACTCCACTACAGAGCTGGCACCAATTTAAAGAGATCAGTTCCAAACCTAAAATAAAACCCTAAATGTAACACAGTGGTGGTTTGGTCTTTAATGCTTATTTTATAAAATATAAGAGATTTCTCTGGGTTTTGTTTACCACACAAACACCACTGGAGTTGTATGTTTGCATGAACTTTATAATAAGGGTCAAAAGATCAGAAAGGGAGAAACAAAAGTGAAACTTGGACGTGGTTTCACATCCCTCGCCTCCCGCCGTAACAACAATACATTCACTAAATAAAAACTAAAACGCATAATTACAAGCAGCAGTGATCACACCCCGGGTTGCACTGTTTCTCAGTAAGTTACATGGAGTCCTACTCAGAGGGAGGGGAAAGAACGCTCTGAACGAGGCCAGCGTTCTTCTCTTTTAGGGTCAGGGGTCAACAGGATCGGGCTCCACGCGCTAGGGGCGCCAGGGTGAGGTGAGGCCGGGCTCTCCCCAAGGCCGATCGCAGAGCGGCGCCCACGACTCCGCGGCTCCTCTAGCCCCATCCCGACCCGCTCGGCAGCCCGGTCTCACCCGCTCCGGGGCGCTCCATTGACGCGGCGCTAGCCGAAGGCGTGTCTTCGCTGGTGGCAGCTGCCCAGCTCTGCGGCCCGGGGCTGGGCGCGAGAGCGAGGCCGGGGAGGAGCCGGGGGCTGGCGGGCGGTGCGCGGGGGCGGGACGGGAGGCGGAGGCCGTAGCGGAGGGCTGGGGTTTGGGTCGCGGCAGCCAGGCCTGTCGAGGCGCGGAGTGCCCAGAGCCGCAGTCCCCGCCGCGGCAACAGTTGCAGGCGCTGCATACTTGCCGCGGCCGAGTTCCCCACCCCTGCGCCCGGTGCGCGCCAGGACTGAACCGGAAGGGGCCGGCCTGAATCGCCCGTGGCACCCAGATTCGGCAGTGCGACGTCGGCTGTTCCCAGGGCGGACGGGGTGGGCGCGCGGCCTGATAGCACAGGGCTCCTCTCGGGTGTACAGAGGCGAGCCCGCCTTCCTTCCCGAGCCAGGGCGGCCTCCTGCGGCCTTTGGCAGCCCACAGTTATTTCCTGTAGCGTGGCCTTTCCCGTCCCACGCTTTGAGAGGCGAGATTGGGACTCAGCTGAAAGCATTCCCTGGGCCCAGTGTCTCCTTAGGATCCTTTTGTTTAGTTTTGCAAAGAGCTTTGAAAACAGAGTGCCGATCACAAAATATTTGGAAAGAGCGAGATATACAAGAATGAGACCTTCCTTGTACATCAGTATAATGAGATATTTCATTGACTTGACATTTTTTTAAAAACCAAATTGTGGAGACGGTTACGTGGATTTTTAGCAATAGTTTTATGCCTAGAAATTAAATGGAAACCAACCAACTACTGGCTTTTGCAGATGTAAAGCAGTTAAGTAAAAAGGGACAAAAGGCAATTTAATTAGTTAAAACAAAAAAACTTTTAATCTTGGGATAGAATTCTATTTGGAGCCCTGGTGGCGCAGTGGTTAAGAGCTACGGCTGCCAAAAAATTGGCCCTTCGAATCCACCAGCCGCTCCTTGGAAACCCTGTGGGGCAGTTCTACTCTGTCCTATAGGACCTACTCTGTCCTATAGGGCAACGAAAATTTAGCTTAGTTTAAGTGCAAAGAAACCATGCCGCAAAAAAATTAGGTGCATCCCTTAACAAATTAATCTAATCCCGTTTGCAAATAACACTTAAATTGAATGCATCCTAGAACGCGGATGTAAACAAAGAAGACTCCTACGCAGTCACAATATTTGACATGAAGACCATACACTAAAATCATAAAGCTAGTTACTCTGATTGTAAAAGAATTCTGGCAAGATGAATTTCCACACATAGCAATTATGGGGTGATAGATACAACAGGTTCCCCTAACATTTATTTAATGCCTAGGAGGTGTCGGGGCCTGAGCTAGGTGCTGAAGTTATGCAGGTGAATAAGGGAGGTCTTTTTCTTAAGGAGCCGATCGCCTAATAGCAAAGAAACATAAGGGACTGCAATAAGTAATAAACTAAAAGTTGTAAAAAAGAGTAATCCGTATATGCCAAGTTTCATTCTCTACCTAAGCTATCAGCCCACCAGTGTTATGAATATAAAGTTTTACCCAACATCTGTCACCTAAGTCCTGAAAAAGAGGTTCTTTACAGAGCTTATTTGAAAAATGACTGGGGCAGAAGTACAAGGTGACCATTGGACTTCTTATTATGCCAAAAAGCAAAGACAAATAAGAACTATCAATAACACTGGAGCTAACTTGAAACAGCTCTCTTTGAGCAAATAGACAATTTGAGTATTGAAAAGAATATCTGTAATTATTGTAACATATTGAATAAAATCTATGAGTCCATAATGATACTCATAAAAAGAGAAATAATAAACTAATGGGCCACCATAGGAAGTGACTATTACTACATCAACTCTTTAGTCTCCTTACTCAGAATTGGTGTAATTAAAGGAAATTAAGCATTTATCCTTCATTTTTAAGAGAAGTGGTAGTTGATGAGGGAAAGCTGGTTTTTACAGAAGAATGTCATAATAAATACAGAAGACATGAAAGAATTAGAAAATTACCATTTTATCATCTTCGATTGATAATTAATTCCTGCAAAGATCATCAATGTATGCTAAAATCATTATGTGAAATGTTACTGATGAACATAAGTTTCCAAAATATTACCCCACAAAGTACTTGCTAATTACAGAGGGGAGAATATACCTTTACAAAGGATAAATAAATCTGGTTGTCACCACCTTAAACAAGTGATCAAAATTAGCATCAATAATGGTGGGACAATCTGTGCCTCATGTAAAGAATAAAGCACCACCTATAAAGTGCTCAGCTGCTAACCAAAAGGTCAGGAGTTTGAATCCACCAGGCACTCCTTGGAAACCCATGGGGCAGTTCTGCTCTGTCCTATAGGGTCGCTATGAGTTGGAATTGACTGAACGGCAAAGTGTTTTGTTTTTGTTTTTGTTTTATTTAATGACGTATTGTAAGGAGCCCTGGTGGCTAAGTGGTTAAGCCCTCAGCTGTTAACCGAAAGGTAGCTGTTCGCAGCTCTGCGGTAGAAAAGACCCCTCAATCTGCTCCCATAAAGATTACAGCCTAGGAAACCCTATGGGGCGGTTCTGTTCGGTCTTACAGGGTCGCTATGAGCTGGAATCAACTCAATGGCACACAACAACAACATAAGTTTTCTTGCCAAAAAATGTTTAACCTGAAGCTGATCAAGCCTTTGGAGCCCTGGTGGTACAGTGATTAAGAGCTGGCTGCTAACTGAAAGGTCAGCAGTTTGAATCCACCAGCTGTTCCTTGGAAACCAAATGGGGCAATTCTACTCTGTTTAATAGAGTCACTATGAGTCTACTTTTAACCTTGGAATAGAATTCTATTTGGAGCGCTGGTGGTGCAGTGGTTAAGAGGTATGGCTGCTAACCAAAAGATTGCCAGTTTGAATCCATCAGCTGCTCCTTGGAAACTCTATACGGCAGTTCTACCCTGTCCTATAGGGCAAGAGAGTTTGGCTTAGTTTAAGTGCAAGACTTTAACATAATTTCCAGCTTACCAGAAATAGGGGAGTTAGAGAAAAAAGTAAAATAACATCATGAGGAAACACTCAAACAAATATAGAATATGAGACATTCTACAGGATAACTGGCCTGGACTTCTCAAAAAGTCAATGTTGTGGGGAAAGAAGAGTGGCGAACTATTATAAAATAAAAAAAGACAACATAATGCATAAATTTTGATTGAATCCTGATTTAAAAAAAAAAGGCAACCTTATGTATAACAGAGCAAAATGTTGCCAGTCCCGCACCATCTTTATGATCATTGCTACTTTTGAGTCCCCACTGTTGTAGCTATTGTGGCAATCCATCTCATTGAGAGTTTCTCTCATTTCTGATGACCCTCCACTTTACCAATCATAAAACCCTTTCTAGTGATTGATATTTCCTAATAACGTGTCCAAAGTAAATGAACCAGTCTCACAATCCTTGCTTCTAAGGAGCGTTCTGGTTGTATTTCTTGTAACACTGAATTGAGGTTCAAACAAGAGGCCCCACATATAGAAGGTTCCCTAAGCCAGTGACACACACTGGATCTATTGGAAAGATGCAAGGGCAAGTACTCGAGGCTACAGATGCGTTATATATCTACAAGTTGCCATCAAGTCAATTCCAACTCACGTGTGTCAGAGTAGAACTGTGCTCCATAGGGTTTTCAATGGTTGATTTTTCCAAAGTAGGTCACCAGGCTTTTTTTCTGAGTTGCTTCTGGGTGGACTTGCACCTCCAAACTTCCGGTAAAGAGCTGAACGTGTTAGCTGTTTGCATCATCCAGGGACTTCCCCTCATAAATCTAAAACCAAAATCAAACCAGTTGCAGTTGAGTCAATTCCAATTCATTCCCTCATATCTTTTGTTGTTGCAGTCAAGCTGATTCTGAATCATGGCAACCCCATATGTACAGAGTGAAACTGCTCCATAGAGGGGGTAACACATTCCAAAGGCTCTGACTTTTTGGAAGCAGATCATCAGGCCTATCTTCCCAGGCACCTCTGGGTGAGTTCAAACCACCAACCTTTTGGCTAGTAGTAGAGTGCTTAACCATTTGCGCCACCCAGGGACCCCTCCTCATATATCTAACCAGTTACTGTCTAATCAATTCTGACTCATAGCTTCCCTGTTGGACAGAATACAACTGCCCCATAGGTTTCCAAGGCTGTAACCTTTATGGAAGCAGACCTTTCGATTAACAGCTGAGTGCTTAACTGCTGCACCATCAGGACTCCTCATGTATCTAGTGCCTCGTAATTATTACATATCTCTTTGCCCTTCCATCTGTTTCTAACGTGCATCTACTTTTAATATGTATGTGTTCTACTTACTGACCATTTTTCTATACTTATCACATCTTAGTTCATTCATCCCATTTATTTTCTTCTATAGCAGAACTGAGTATCTTCAAACAATATAACAAATGCATGTCACAAATCTCTCAAACAATTCTCTAGCTGGTTAATCTGCTGCTGTTTTACCAAACTTCTTGAATCATCTGCATTTTAACTTGGCATTAGAAAACCTCCAGAGAGTTTGACCTTAACTTCTAGGTCTAATTTATTTCTCTTAATAGTAAGTAGCTCTATTTCTGACTGTTTTCAAGGTAACTGTTTCAAGGTAACAGGTATTTATTTGTCTAGTTTTTCCTGTCGGTTCTAAGATCTGTATTTTTCCCACTCACTTAGCTCCTTATTAAAACTCCGCTATTTGGAATGTTCCTTTTTATTCCATCATGCTTTTCTTAATTCCTTAAAAAAAAGAAAGAAAGATAAAATTAAGAGAACTCCAGAAGTAGGATCCTGAAGTGGGATCCCTCTGGCTACCTGTTTATTTGAAAGTCTCAGCCCCAGGCCCATCATTAGGTTCAACAAAAGTCCTTACTCACTCTTCTTTCCTTCCTGGAGTTTTTATAACCGGCCACAGTGGACATCCACAAAAGGCAGCGTCTTCCTCTTCTGCCCCAGAACCCACGCTACATACATTAAAGGTAGAGTGATCAACTGTCCTGATTTTCCCAGGATTGTCTGATTTTAGCACTGATAGGCCCATGTCCTAGGAAACCCCTCAGTCTCAGGCAAACCAGCATAGTTATTACCCTAACACAGGTCAAGAGAAATGTGATGAGGTGTCAAAAAGGGAAAGATTTCTGTAGGCTGAAAGAACCAGGGGAGGCTTGGAAGAGGAGCTAATATCTGAGACCAGACTTGAAAACAAGTGAATTAAAAGAGTTGAGTAGAGGCAGTAACAGGACTGTGCAAGTAGATGCTCAGGAAAGTGGGTATACATGTTTAACTGGTTCAGGTGACAGGGGAATGGGAGATAAGGCTGGAAAATGAAGTTGGAGTCAGATTCTAAAAAACCAGTACCACTAGTCGATTCTGACTCATGGAGACCCCGTGTGTGTCACAGTAGAACTGCACTCCACAGGATTTTCAATGGTTGATTTTTCAAAAATAGATCACCAGACCTTTCTTCCAAGGCATTTCTGGGAGAACTCAAACCCAAAATCTTTAGAGTAGCAGCTGAGCACATTAACCATTTGTGCCACCCAGGGACTCTAGCCAGATTATACAAAAAAAAAAAAAAAAGAAATAGACCCAAACCTGTTGCCATCGAGTGAAGTCTGACTCATAGTGACCCTATAGGACAGAGTAGAACTGCCCTGTAGAGTTTCCAAGGAGCAGCTGGTGGATTTGAGCTGCCAACCTTTTGGTTAGCAGCCAAGCTCTTAACCACTATGCCACCAGGACTCTGATCCTATTATGTTGTTGTTGTGTGCCACCAAGTTGATTCCGACTCATAGTGACCCCTATAGACCTATTATAGAAGGTCCTAAATGCCAGGCTAAGCGATTTGGACATTATCACATAAGATCTGGAATTTGTTAAAGAGCTCTGACCTTGGAACTGACATGGTGAAGGATGGTTTTAGAAAGATACATCTTTTGGATTGGGACAGGATTTATTGGAGAGAGCAGAGAATCAATGTCCCAAATCCAGTTAGTTCATTGTGATACTATAGTAATTCGAATTTGAGGGGTGGAGACCTGAATTAAGGTGTTGACCTAGACATAGAAAAAAATTGGTAGATTTAAGAGATTACAAAACAAAAATTGACAAAATATAGCAATTGAAAACGTGGAGAAAGAAAAATGGGTTGACTTTCACTAATAAATAAGAAGTAGACTTAATTGGATGTTCCCAGAGCAATCCATAAAGAAGAGGGTAAGTGAGAGGATGGTGAGAGGAGTTGAGTGAGCAAGATGTCAAAAAGTATGTACTGGGTAAGGGGACCCTTCCCCTGACCTCCCAGACATCTTCAGTAATGTCAGTTAAATTCACTAATCAGGGGTGAGTGATTTGGTTAGGGAAACCAGGGAGAGAGCTAAGGAACAGAGAGCACACAGGACTCCTGAGCCTAGGAAATGAGAAGGTTCTGTGATTATAAACCATTGAGAATTTGCAGAAGTCTTAAGGAAGAGGTTGGATTTTCACATGCCATAAGAATTTGAGTCAGTTTTATCGAGATTTTGACAGGCAGGTTAAATGCAGATGGAAAGGAACCAATAAAGGAGAAAAAATGATTGAGTACTGTGAGGGTGTAAAGTTAGGACAAGATGAAGTTCTGGATCTTAGATAGGAAAGAAGCAAGCTAGGATGGATGGATTCTGGTAAGCATTTCGACAGGGCCATAGTTACAGGAGTTTTTTCTAAAGATGTCAATTTTCTTGATGAAAATATGTAGTGAAGTCATTTGCTGGGAGGAGAGGAAAACACTGTGGGAAGAATCTTCAAGATTTGAAAGTTATAAGTATACAAGTGGTAATTGAAATTATGCATTCAAAACAGGTCACCCAAGGATAGTGTATGGAGTTAGAAAATTAAAGGGCTTTCAAGGGGACACTTTCACCATCTTTGTGTTAACAATCTGAATCAGCTGCTAAATTATTACATACTTATTATGTTTCTCATTTTCTGTTTAAGAATAAGAAATAATCACTACAAGAACATTTTCAGGAAGTATGTTGATTCTTTTTCTTCAGTTGAACAAAAAGGATCATTTATTTATTTACTTATTATCAGGTGTCATTGTTAGGTCCCATCAAGTGGATTCCAACACATAACAACCTTTTGTACAACAGAATGAAACACTGCCGAATCCTGTGCCATTCTGGCAATTGTTGCAATTCGAGCCCATTGTTGCAGCCACTGTGTCAGTCCATCTCCTTGAAGGTCTTCCTCCTTTTTGCTGACCCTCTACTTTACCAAGCATGATATCCTTCTCCTCTTCATATAGTCCAGCTTCTCAGATAATTTGCTCAGCATACAGATTGAATAAGGATGGTGAAAGGATACAACCCTGAAGCACACCTTTCCTTACTTTAAACCATACAGTATCCCATTGTTCTGTTCAAACGACTGCCTCTTGGTCTATGTAAGGTTCCTCATGAGCACAATTAAGTGTCTTGGAATTCCCATTCTTCTCAATGTTTTCCAAAAATTGTTATGATCCACACAGTCGAATGCCTTTGCATAGTCAATAAAACACTGGTAAACATCTTTCTGGTATTCTCTGCTTTCAGCCAAGAGCCATCTGACACCAGTAATGATATTCCTTGTTCCACATCCTTTTCTGAATCCAGCTTGAGTTTCTGGCAGTTCCCTGTCTATGTACTGCTGCAACCACTTTTGAATGATCTTCAGCAAAATTTTACCTGTGTATGATATTAATGATATTGTTTGGTAACTTCTGCATTCTTTTGGATCACTGTTTTTTGGAATGGGCACAATTATGGATCTCTTCCAGTCGGTTGGCCAGGTAGCTGTCTTCTAAATTTCTTGGCATAAACAAGTGAGTGCTTCCAGTGTTCCATCCATTTGTTGAAACATCTCAATTGGTATTCTGTCAATTCCTGGAGCCTTGTTTTTCACCAATGCTTTCAGTGCAGCTTGGACTTCCTCCTCCAGTACCATTGGTTCTTAATCATATACTACCTCCTGAAATGGTTGAACATCAACCAATTCTTTTTAGTACAGTGACTGTGTATTCCTTCTATCTTCCTTTGATGTTTCCTCTGTTGTTCAATATTTTGCCCATTGAATCCTTGAAAATTGCAATTAATTTTGCAATTGAATTTTTTTCTTCAGTTCTTTCAGCTTGAGAAATGCCAAGAGTGTTCTTCCTTTTTGGTTTTCTAGCTCCAGGTCTTTGCACATTTCATTATAATACTTTACTTTGTCTTTTTCAGCAGCCCTTTGAAATCTTCAGTTCAACTCTTTTCATCATTTCTTCTGTTTGTTTTAGCTACTCTATGTTCAAGAGCAAGTTTCAGTGTCTCTTCTGACATCCATTTTGGTCGTTTTTTTCTTTCCTGTCTTTTTAATGACCTTTTGCTCTCTTCATGTATGATATCCTTGATGTCATTCCACAACTCGTCTGGTCTTCAGTCATTAGTGTTCAATGCATCAAACCTATTCTTGAGATGGTCTCTAAATTCAGGTGGGATATACTTAAGGTTGTACTTTGGCTCCAGTCAACTTGTTTTAATTTTCTTCAGCTTCAACTTGAACTTGCATATGAGCAATTGATGGTCTGTTCTGCAGTTGGCCGCTGGCCTTGTTCTGACTGATGATATTGAGCTTTTCCTTTGCCACTTTCCATAGATGTAGTCAATTTGATTCCTGTGTATTCCATCTGGTGAGGTCCACATGTATAAACCAAAAAAAACCCAAATTCATTGCCATCAAGTCAATTCTGACTCATAGCAACCCTCTAGGACAGAGTCGAACGGCCCCATGGGGTTTCCAAGGAGCATCTGATGGATCTGAATTGCCGACTTTTTGGTTAGCAGCGGAGCTCTTAACCACTGCGCCACCAGGGCTTCTCCACGTGTTTAGTTGCCGTTTATGTTGTTGAAAAAAATTGCAATGAATAAGATGTTTTTCTTGCAAAATTCTGTCATTTGATCTCTGGTGTCATTTCTATCACCAAGGCCATATTTTCCAACTACGATCCTTCTTCTTTGTTTCCAACTTTCACATTCCAATCACGAGCAATTACCAATGCATCTTTTATCAATTTCAGACTGCAACAAAAAGGCCAAACTAAACCTGTTGCCATTGAGTTGATTCCGACTCATAGCAACTCTAAAGGACAGAGTAGAACTGCTCCATAGGGTCTAAGGAGTGGCTAGTGGATTTGAACTGCAGACCTTTTGGTTAGCAGCCAAGCTCTTAACCACTGCACCACTAGGGTAGAAGTTGGTAAAAATCTTCAATTTCTTTCATCTTCAGCATTAGTGGTTGGTGCGTAAATTTGAATTATAGTTGTATTAACTGGTCTTCTTTGTATGCATATGGACATTATCCTATCACTGACAGCGTTGTACTCCAGGGTAGATCTTGAAATGAATTCATGACAATGAATGTGATGCTGTTTCTCTTCAATCTGTCATTCCTGGCATAGTAGACCATATGACTGCCCAATTCAAAATGGCCAATACAAGTCTATTTCAGCTCACTAATGCCTAGGATATTGATCTTTATGGGATCCATTTCATTTTTGACAACTTCTAATTTTCCTAGATTCATACTTCGTACATTCCATGCTCCTATAATTAATGGATGTTTGCAGCTGTTTGTTCTTATTTTGAGTTGTGTCACATTAGCAAATGAAGGTCCCAAAAGCTTTACTCCATTGACATAATTAAGGTCGACTCTACTTTGAAGAGGCAGCTCTTCTTCAGTTGTATTTTGAGTGCCTTCCAACCTGAGGAGCTATCCCTGGCACTATATCAGACAATGATCCACTGTTATTAATAGTGTTTTCACTGGCCAAATTTTTCAGAAGTACACTGCCAGGTCCTTCTTAGTCTGTCTTAGTCTGGAAGATCCACTGAAACCTGTCCTGCATGTGTGACCCTGCTGGTATTTGAAATACCAGGGACATAGCTTCCAGAAGCACAGCAATACGAAAGCCACCACAGTACAACAAACTGACAGCCGAGTGGTGTATTGTTAGGTATACGCTCATTATTGAAAATAATACAAAAATGTTGCGTTATTATTCAGGGTATACGATACTCTTACATTGTTGGTTTTGACATAATCTCTATTTTTATACACCAAAGTAGTTTGTGCTCCTGACTATATCTTGGGCAAATGCCAGACTGGGGGATTAGGTTAAGTAGCTCTAATTAGGCTTCCTGAATGTGATCAGTTCCGAGAATTAGCTTCTCATTTGATAGTTTATCTGACTCATAAGTATTCCTAGCTGGAAACTGTATGTCTTCTTGGCTATTTTTGGTATCGTATACACCATGTACAGAATATAATGAACTTTTCAATAGACAATCTTACATTAATGATTTTTGTTGCTGTTGTGGTTGTTATTCTAGAGTAAAATTTTCTGAATACTAAAATGATTAAATGAACTGTATTAAATTCCACATTCTGGGTCATCAGAGCTGTACATTACTATTTGCTGCTTTCATTGTCCTCCTAATGTCCTAACAAGACAATGATACAGTTTATATTTAAACTCCTCATTGTCCACTTTAAATTTGCATTATAATTTTTAAGGAGATATTAACATAGATTATATTAATAGGATAGTAATATCTGGGTCAGATGATTTCACATCTTTCCAAATTTAGTCATCACATTATTCCTTTGAGGAGCGCTGGTGGTGCAATTGTTAAGTGCTCAGGTGCTAACTGAAAGGTCGTCATTTGAAGCCCACCAGCCACTCAGAAGGAGAAAAGATCTGGCAGCCTGCTTCCAATCTGCTTTCCACCATACACAACAACAACAACATTACTCCTTTGGCATAAGTATTCCTCATGCCTCGTTTTTTAGCTGTATAATTGATATTTAAAACAGACGTCACACAAGACTTCACTGACAAGATTAATCTTATTTGCATTCCAATAAGAGTATTATTAACAATTACGAGGTTTTATTTGAATAATATGAGTTGTACATTACATTCCAAACCAAAACCAAACCCACTGCCATGCTTAAACACTGCACCACCAGTGCTCCTTGTACATGACATTACAAATGTACAAACACAAATACTCTTGTATTTGTGCTACAAGAAGATATAATAAATGAAAAAATAAAAAGAGTTTAAGAGCACTAGAGAGAAATAGAATCAGAGTCGGAGGGACATTGAGTCTATTCTCTCCTACACAGTGGAAGAGTTCTCTACAGATAGCCATCTACTTAAATACATCCAACATCTGACAGCTCATTGTCTAAATATTGCTTGGCTTCAATTCAAAGAATATCTTTGTTTACTGATCTACTTATATAAGGAAAGAAAGCCAAAATAATTACAACCAAGATAACTACAAAGGTTCCTTCACCACAGGGCCCTTGACCTCTTTCAATCATTATCACTTTATACTGACATAGCAGACTTTACAGACATGTCTATATATAAACACTATATTGACATACTTTATGCCAATTTTTTTCATTTAATATTTTTCAAACAAATATTTTTATATGACATATTTTGGCTTTTTGTTGTATTAATATAGCATTATTTCTTTAATCAGTCCCCAAATCTTGATCATCTTGGCTATGTTTGGCTTTCTAGTAGAATGCACTTACAAATATCATGTACAAATAGGGATTATTTTCTTCCTTTTGTATTATTTTCTTGGCAGAGTTAAGGGAAATATTTGGTTTTATTACTTTTATTTTTTTAATCATTATATCAGCTTGCTTGGGGGGTAAAGGAGCGGATAGCATAAAAGGCATCTATTTCCCAAAAGCCCTCACTACATTGAGTTTATATCTTTATTCATTTGGTACTTCCTAATTGCTTACAGTTGCATTTCTTAAATTATCAGCAATGCTGAAAATGTATTGCCAAAAATTCCCTAGCTCTTATAAATAGATAGTATTGCCCATAGGCAGCATGTTGTTGCTGTTGTTAGGTGACATCGAGTAGATTTTGACTCATAGCAACATCATGTGACAAAATAGAAATGCCTCATAGGCTTTTCTAGGCTGTAATCTTTACAGGAACAGATCGCCAGGTCTTTCTCCTGCAGAGCCACTGGGTAGGTTCGAACCACCAACCTTTTGGTTAGCACTGACTAACTGTTGTGCCACCAGGACTGCTTATAGGCAGCATAGTGGCATGATTAAGAACATAGACTCTGGGAGCCAGATTTCTGTCTGTGATAAGCTTTTGAGACAGATCTTCCATTTGATTACAATTTCCTACCAAATTAAGTATAAATTCTTCAGCTATGAATTTGAGGTCTGCCATAATTCAGTTATTCTCTACACATTTTTTTTTCCTTTGGAGGGATGTTATTCTCTGACGTCTTTCAAATACCAGACAAACTAGTAATTAGCTGTTCCTTAAGCGTCCTTGAAGATTTCCCACAACTATATCCTAGTGTGGAGCCTTGGTAGTGCAGTGGTTAAGAGCTCAGGCTGCTAAGCAAAATGTCGGCCCTTCAAATCCACCAGCTGCTCCTTGGAAACCCTGTGGGGGCAGTCCTACTCTGTCCTATAGGGTCACTATGAGTTGGAACTGACTCAATGGCATGGAACAACAACAACATATCCTAGTGTATGATGTTCACTTCACCTAAAATGTCCTCTTCTTCATTATTTGAACAAATAATTTTAGTTCTTTCTTTAATGTCCTTCTCATGTCCCCTTCATCTGATCTTTACAACAAATGGGAATATTCTTTACCCAGAAACCACTCTGGCTTCTCTATTGTTTGTTTATCCCCTCAAATTTACTTGCCTTATTTCAGATTGATGGAGTCCCCCTGCAACCACCCTATTTCATTTTTTCCCCCTCTACTAATATGGAAGTTATATTCACTATGTTGATATCTTAAAAGTGGTTATCCTAAAGAGTTAATAGGCATACTTACTAAAACCTAGTTAGTATCTTTACCACCTTCCCAAATAACACAAAGACCTTAGAAGGTTTTAACTGTGATCACTTGCCTCATTTATGTGCTATTGCTGTCTAACAACGTGTCTTTCCTCTGATTTTTTTTTTTTAAATCATCTCTTTGTATTTGGACCACTGCTGTTTTACTTTGATGAATCAAGGCATGAATTTGTTTTATTTACCCTGCTTGGAAACATTGGGCTTCCTGAATCTGAGAATTGATATTGCTCAACAATTCAGGAAAATAATCAGCCATTATCTCTTTTAATATTGTCTCGTCTCCATTTTTCTTTTTTCTTTCCTTCTTCAAACTCTAATTATATTATGCTATAAATTATCATTTTATCCTCAATTCCTTTTAACCTTTCTATATTTTCCATTTCTTTATCTCTCTGAGCTTCATTGTGGATAATTTCTTCAAATTTTTTCCAGTCCACTAATCTTTTCTTCAGCTTTATCTAATATGCTGTTTACTCAGCCATTGAGTTTTTAATTTCAGTTATTATGCTTTTCATTTTTTTTCAGGCTCTATTTAGTTATTTTTCAAATCTGCTTGTATTTTTTTTTCTAGTCCATTGCTCATGTTTTCAAGACTATTTTATTTCTTTAGATATATTAAAAGTGTTATTTTATACTCTATATCTGACAATCTTAATAACTGAAGTCTGTGGGTTTGATTATGCTTTCTGGCTCTTTCCCTGGTTTATCTTTATATTGCTTTGCCTTCTTTTATGTTTTGTATTGCTGGATCTTTTTCTGTAGAAACCTTTGAAGCTTCAGTTGAAGTTGCATTCCTCCAAAAAGAATGTTCTTATATTTGTTCATGTCAGCAGGGGGCACCATTGGCCTGGAACAATTTCAAATTAAATTTCCTACTTGATGTTTTATACTGCATCAGTAGAGTAGCCAAATAAAATACCGGACACCCAGTTAAATTTGAATTTCAGATCAACAATGAATATTTTTAGTAAAATATTGGGGACATACTTATACTAAAAAAATTGTTGTTTATGAAAAATTCAACAGCCATGTCTCACAGCTATGTCAAATTTCCAGCTTTCTGTCATAATCTAGTCCATAGGAGCCTTGATAGCTTTGCCATTCCACAGGACTTCACACTGGTCCAGTACATTAATGACTTAATGACAATTGAACCAAGTGAGAAGAGTTAACAAGTACTGTTTATGTTTCATATGGCATGTGCCAGAGAGTGGGAGATACTCTTCTAACAGATTTTAGGATCTGCCAACTTGGTAAAGTGACTAGGAGTCCATTGGTTCAAGGTATATCAAGATAGCCCCTAAGGCAAATGTACAGAGACCAAACTTTATTAGTGGTTACCAGGACTGTGAGGGAGGGGGGAAAGGAGGAGTCATTGTTAAGTGGGGCACTAAATTTCTGTTAATAGTAGTGGAAGAATTTGGAAACAATGGTGATGGTTGCACAATATGAGGAATATATAATTAATGTCACTGAATTGTACATGTAAAAAATGTTGAGTTGGCAAATGTTTTGTTATATATATATTTTTTACCACAATAAAACGATTAAAAAAAAACAAGAATATGTTAAAGGAATAAGAAGTCAACGATACATTTTGATCCCTTGCAATTTGCAAATTACAGTCTCAGAAAACTACCTGACTCTCCTTGAGGACTAAGGTATGCCTGACCTAAGCCATGGTGTTTTCAATCGCCCCATACAGATGGGAAAGCTAGGCAATGAATAAGGAAGACCGAAAAAGAATTGACACCTTTGAATTATGGTGTTGGCAAAGAATATTGAATATACCATGGATTGCCAAAAGAATGAACAAACCAATCTTGAAAGAAGTACAGCCAGAATGCTCCTTAGAAGCGAGGATGGCAAGACTTTGTCTCACATACTTTGGACATGTTATCAGGAGGCACCAGTCCCTGGAAAGGACATCATGCTTGATAAAGTAGAGGGTCAGCAAAAAAGAAAACCCTCCATCAGATGGATTGACACAGTGGCTGCAACGATGGGCTCAAGCATAACGATTGTGAGGATGGCGCAGGACCGGGCAATGTTTTGTTCTGTTGTCCATAGGGTAGCTATGAGTCAGAACTGACTCAATGGCACCGGACAACAACAACCCCTTGAGGGTAATAAGTCATATATTGTTCGTTGGGACTCCGTACCATTTCCATTCCCTTTGGTGCTCTCCTCTTCATTGCAAGGGCTGAACGAATGAGAACTACAATTTCCAGAGTCCCTTCCTAGAAGGGCTCCAAATACAGTTTAGATTTTACGCATGTGCTTGAATTAGAAGGTGAAGGGAGATAAAAACTATTCCTCTTTCTCCAGCAGTGATGGTGGACATGTGAGCTTCAGAAGATGTGACAACTTTCATATTCCCCTGCCAGTATGTCACCTAAGGGCTGCAGGGCAACTGTGACCATTGGTTTCAGTTTCCTGCACTTTTCTGACCTCTGCATGAAAGCAAGAAGTTCAGATTCTCTGGTCTTCAGTGAATCTGAAAGCTGGTGGCAGATTCCCTGACTTTCATTTCTTCAGCCCTTCCAAAAGTTTATACCTAATTCTCGTATTAAATGGCTTTAGCTTTAAATATTTAAATTGATTCTATTTTTATCCTGACTGTATGCAGGATCAGGATTTAATTCATTTTTGCATTTTTTATAAAACTCAACAAATATTTGTTAATGGAATATAACAGGATGACTGACTAGATCTTTTGTATACCACATTCTAATCATTTTATTTGTCAGGAAGTCCTTTGTTACATCATTAAATTTCTTATAGTGCTGCAGATCATTGCTTGTGTCTAAATCTCAAAGCCAACTAACTAGTCTTCCTAAGGGATTAGTGCAGAGTATTATCACTCACTGCCATCTGGCTGTCTGATATAAAGATATAAACAAGATGTTAGTTGAAATAAATAGTCCTTATTGTTTTAAGTTTA
>NW_004443938.1:43072849-43073618 GCF_000243295.1 Trichechus manatus latirostris
TTCCATCAGAAATGCATGAGTGTTCCAATTTCTCTACATCCTCAACAACATTTGTTATTGTCTGTTTTTGATTATAGCCATTTTAGTGGGTGTGAAGTGGTAGGCCATTATGGTTGTGACTTGAATTTCCCTAATGAGTAATGATGTTGAGCATCTTCTTATGTGCTACTGGCCATTTGTATATTTTCTTCAAAGAATGTCTAATCAAATCTTTTCCTTATTTTTAAATTGAGTTTTTTTTCTTTTTATTATTGAATTGTAAGAGTTCTTCATATATTCTAGATACAAGTCCATTACCAAATATATTTTTGCAAATATTTTCCCCAATTCTGTGGATTATCTTTTCTCCCTCCTGATAGTGTCCTTTGATGCACAGAAGTTTTTAATTTTGATGAAGTCAATTTTAATCTTCTTTTTCCTTGATTGTGCATGGGGTGGCATATTTAAGAAACTGTTGCCTAACCCAAGGTCACAAGGATTTACTTGTTTGTTTTCTTCTAAGAATTTTATAATGGCCTTTGTTTTTAATATTTGTTTAATTATAAATTGCTGTAATGGCTGGGTTTAATAATCTACTCTCAAATTCCTGAAAATTTAACAATTGCCTCTTGCAAACTGGGACAAACTAGCCCCAGCTCACCACTGCTACTAAAAGTATACAATGCTAGGTGGGCTTAGAAGAATGACAAACTAAAATTCAAATACTGGCACTCATCAGAAGGAAAAAAGAAGCTGCTAGTCACTTATCCATGGAGGTAGTTTTGCCTAA
>NW_004443938.1:43074215-43074918 GCF_000243295.1 Trichechus manatus latirostris
GACAAACTGTGGCCTGCAGGCCAGCCTCTTATTCTATAAATAAAGTTTTATTGGAATATAGCCATGCCCATTAATTTACATATTGTCTATGGCTGCTTTCCTGTTACAATGGCAAAGTTGAATAGTTGTGACATAGACCATATGATCCAGTGAAAATATTGTCCTTAAGCTAAAGGTAAATGAAATAAAATAAAGTTTTAGATATATTTTAAAATATAACCATGGCCCCTTTATGCAAAGTAAGCACTATAATGTGTTTATAATGATTAAAACCAAATAATTTTTTCTAAGATTTGAAATAATCAATACCTATTTAAATGGACTTCACACCTCTGTATTTACATTCTTATACAATGCCCAGCCAAATCTGATAAAATAAGCCTGCTTAGAGGAATCTATTTGTATTCCTTATACATCAGGCTAAGTTATTTGTAATATGTGATTGGCATAATCAATTATTATTTCTAATGAAGGACATTAAAAAAGTCTTTGTTTGCCTGCTCTAAGAAAGATTCAAGGCAAATTTCAAGTCCCTCATTTAGAATTCATTGGAGTCACTGCTGAAGTGCCATATTAACCTAAATGAAGGGATACTGGTCTTGGACCCAGAGATCTGTGTTTATTGAGAAAAAAGGAAATGCCCTCTTTCTCCAAAGTCAGTCGTGAGGATGCAATGGGAAATGTTGATTCTCTGACCTTTTAT
>NW_004443938.1:43076165-43081627 GCF_000243295.1 Trichechus manatus latirostris
AATATTACAGCATGAGGAATTAAGCTGAAGAACAGGAAGAACCTTTTAAGAGTTTAGTTGTGGCATCCTGAAATATCTAACCATAGGAAATTGTTGTCTCTGGATAATAATTATTAAAGAGCAGACTTATCTTTCGAGAATGACTCAAGTACAGACCTGCTTAAAGTTAGTAGCTGTAGGAAATGTTTCCCTACTAGTTCTATTATTCTACGATACTGTCTCTAGAGAAGTGTTTTTTCCCCCACGTTAACATCCTGTCAACTCTTTTTTTCCCTCTCTATGTATAATTGCTTTTTTGAGGTAGAATTCATGTAACATAAAATTAACAGTTTTAAAGTGTACATTTCAGTGTCGTTTAGCACATTCACAATGTTGTGCAACCATCACCTCTATCTAGTTCCAAAACATTTTCATCTCCCAAAAGGACACCCCGTAGCCATTAAGCATCCCCCTGCCTCGAGCCTCGGGTAACTACTAATCTGCCTTCTGTCTTTGTGGATTTACCTTTTCTGAATATTTATTTCATCCTGTAAATGCTTTGTGCGAAAGAGTTTGTAATCTCAGATATATATGTGCTTCTTAAAGTAAGTGCCATCAAGCTCTGTGCAAATAAGCAGGAACAAGTATGCTTTTTTCTTGATTTCTATAGCTGAAGCTACATGCTATCAGATTCACCAGAATTACTCACTTATTAATTCATTTGACAAATTATCATACACTATGTACTAGGTTTATGAAGACTATAAAACAACTTTACTAAAACCATTTCCTATCTACATAGATTTTGAGTGGTCTAATCAAAATCAATACTAGTGACACATATGAATTATCATCTTCATTAGAAAGCAGTTCGAAGTGCCTGAATGCCTAAAGCTAGATGATACACAAAGGAAACTAAACAAGCATCCTTTTGCTGTCTAGGACAAGGGTCAGCAAACTTCTTCTGTAAAGGGCCAGACTGTAAATATTTTAGGCTTTGAGGTCCAGATGATCTTCGTTGCAACTACTTAACTTTCTTGTAGTGCCAAAGCAGCGTTGTTGTTATTGTTGTCGAATGGCCAAACCTTTCTGTTAGCAGCACTTACCACTGTGCCACCAGGGCTCCTTTAGGCCTGACTAGTCTCCAGAAATTCCCTGCACTGAACATCTCTTGTGCCTTGCCTCACATCCTTTTGGCCCATCTTTTACTCCAGTCACTGCTGTAACGAACAGCATCATGCACCCATAACCTGACAGTACCTAGCCCCAATTTTACTGTTTAATTCTTGTTTTTTTAGATTATTTTTTGCCCTGGGGCTACTCTGATAGCATCGGGTGGGGTATCTGGGAGGATTTACCTGACATTCAAGCAAGTTCAGACTGGAAGTGTGAGGGAATTAATGCCCCATGGGGAAGCCCTTGGCCTGTGTGGGACAGGAGCCAGTGGATCAAATGTTCCCCTCTTCCTTGCCTTCATGGACAATTCTGAGGTACATTCTACATGGCTTGTTAGAAAGTCCTGGCAAGATAGCATTCTTTTATTGGCTTTTTCTCCTTTCCTACTTTATGCAGGCTCTGCTTTGAGGGTGCAGAGAGGAACCTTGGGTAAGACATTCACCTTTCCCTTGGAGAATCACTCTCTTATTTTTACAGACATAACTATCCTGGCCTCAGGGACCATTACTCATCATTAGAGCTCTGGTCCAAGCCTGGTGTTGGAGGCAAAAGTAGTGAGATGAACATTTTTATTGCCAACCCTGAAGGGCCTGAGTGATATTATGGCTAACTTTAGAGGAGATAGGCTGTAAAATAAAATTCCGTTTTAGTGCTCTGTGAGCTCCAGTGAAACTTTAACTTAGGTTTGACTTGCAGCTTTCATGACTGATACCAGATTCCCCTAGATCAGAGGCTCTCAACCCTGCTGCACAATAGAATCACCTGGGAAATTTTTGAAAAATACCAATGCCTGAGCCTACTTCCAGAGTGAAATTGAATTGTTCTGGTGCAGGGACCCAAGCCTCAGTATTCTGATTTTTTTTTTTTTCCCCAATCAGTAATTTTTACATGTACAGTTCATTGACAGTGGTTACATACTTTGCATTGTGGCACCATTCTCCCTATCTCTGCCCATATTGTTTCACCATTGTTGACTTTGACTCTCTGCCCCTTAAAGTTCTCATCTGTGCCTAAGAATCACTGTTGTCATTTTGATCTCATATATTTAATTCTTTAGAACGGTATAATGCTCATGACAGATAGTCTTTATTTATTGAGCTAGACTTTTGTTTAAAGATGACTTCATGGGATAGTTTCAGTTCAAGATTTAGAAGTTGTTCCCAAGCAATAGATTCAGGGGTTTCTCCAGTCTCCATGTGACCAGTAAATCGGGTTTCTAGTAAGAATTTGAAGTTCCTTTTCACAATTTTCCTCCTTTTGATCAAGATCCGTTTACTAGGCCCTGTTCATTAATGGTAGCAAGCCTCAGTATTTTTTAATTCTTATGTGCAGCCTCAGAGGTATACGCCACTGTCCTATGAGGGTCTATGCAAAACTGCTCTGCCTTTCAAAAAGTTCTTTGAATCCCTCAGTAGAAAATAAATACCATGATATTAAAAAATACCAAAAAACAAAAAAAAAACCCTCCTCTTTATAGATGTGAAACTTCCAAATGAAGATTTATGCACCTCTGTAGCTCTGGGGGCTACTATACCACTGATAGTAAAAAGGTAGCTTGGAAACAGTGAAAGAGAAACTCCATTTAACAAAGGTTTTTAGACTGTAACAACAACCTGAAGTCACTATAAAGTGATGTGTTTGCAGGATATTTTTTCCAGTTTTGTAAATATTTGAATATCAGCATGTTTAAGTCTTTTGAGGGAAAAAATAGTGTTTTCCCTGTTTGGGATTAATTTTTTGGAATATTTTGAAATGGAAAATCATGTCTGAAAATAAAAAATAATTGGTACTTAATCTGGTATTGTAACTATAGATGCTTAGATATAGCAGCAGGCAGTGTGTAGCCCTTGGTTTAAAAGAGATTATCAACTAATGATTAGCATAATGTTGGAGCAAGTGCTATAAGAGATGGAGATTATCATGCTCTTGGAATTTCTGACTCATGCTATAGTCTGGCATAAAGAGCAGTATAAAAAAGGATTTTTTCAAACTGATGAAAATCATATAATTAGTTCTTTTAGTGGCACTAAGAAGTTCATGTTGTAAGATAATTCTAGGTCAAAAGACCTTCCTTTAGATTAACTGTCACCAGCTCTTTTTTTCCTGCCTGGATGTCAATTTATGCAAAATTTTACTCCTTTCAAGTTTGGATAATGCCTCTCTTTCTTTGCTTGCTACTAACCTGATTAACTCTTTCTTGCGTCCCTGTCACTCTCCGAAATTCTCTGCCTTTCTCTCACATGAACTCTTGTTCCATGGAAATATATTCTCAGAAATTATAATGACTGTAATGAGAAAAAAAAGTGAACCATCATTGAAATATTTTCTTTAGAAACAACACTTCAGTCACACATCAGTGGTATAAGGCTGTGGAGTGTATATAAACAGTTCTTACCCATCTTACTCCTAGGGACATTGGGAAGATCTTCTTCCAGCTGTTAACCTAACTCTCCCCAAAGATGAGATTTTATGCTATGTAAAATTTTTAGGGTTGGATGAATGAATAAAGTCTAAAACTTTCAGGTTTATAAAGAATTTTAGAGAATTTTTGAAAGTCTTGTCTTAGAGCCCTGGTGTCCTCCTCTGATGACATTCCCTTCCACATCTCTCTCCCAAATAAAAGCAACATGACTCAGAGTAATGAGGCTTTTATGATTGACACCCTCTCTTTATTCAGGAAGAAATCTTCTAATTCCCCAATGTTTAGTGGGTCCAAATCAGGGGCCTTCTGTTTCCCAATTTATGTCCCTTGCCTACCAATAGCTGTGCCACCTTGCTTTTCCTGACTTGAAAGGGAAGAGTTTCCCTTTCCCTCCCTGCCACCTTTAGGCCTTGAGGAATCTTTACCCGCATAGCTGGGGCTACATTTTTGGGAGGTATTTTTCTATTGATCAGAGTTGAACATCAGAGTGGGTTTTCACCTAGAAACAATATCATCCACAGAGGTTTATTCTGTGGTAGTATAAGTATATAGTTGAGCCTCATCATGGTTTCCAAATCATTCACTGCTGTTTTTACACTTATTTATTTAGTGACTGCCATATGCAAGGCACTGCTTTTTTTGTTTTGTCTTTTATTGTGGTGAAAATGTACAGAACAAAACATCTGCCAATTCAACAGCTTCTACATGGACAATTCAATGACATAGATTACACTCTTCATGCTACACAATCCCTACCCCTATCTTTTTCGTAGTTATTCAGTCCCCCTTCCAAGCAAAAACTCCCCCTTCTCCCCTCCTTTCTTACCCTGGTAACCACTTATAAACTTCAGTTTCTATATAAACGAGGTCATGTAGTAATTGTCCTTTTGTGACAGACTTATTTCACTCAACATAATGTTTTCAAGGTTCATCCATGTTGTGGTGGCCAGGAACTGTTTTAAACAATAGGTATAAAGCAGATGAGAATCACTGCTCTTACAAAACTTATATTCTAGTGGGGAGAGTTAAAAAAATAAAAATAAAAAAGAAGGAGGCAGGGCCAAGATGGAGGAATAGTCAGAGGCTTTCGGTGGACCCTCTTACAACAAAGACATGAAAAAACAAGTGATTTGATTATATATGGCAGTCTGGGAGCCCTGAACATCAAGGGCAGAGTTGAGGAACCGGACTGAGTGGCAGGGGGAGGGAGAGACGGTTTGGAAGCAGGGAAGAGTTGCCAGACCTGACCCGGTGAGACCCTGAGCCCTTCAGGCCTGATCAGCTCAGGGGTGAGTGGTGAGGCAGGCAAGCAGCCCTGCTTGGGAGGCGCGTTTTCCACACTGGGAGACCCAGCACCAGAGACTCTACAAGGCCACCTAGAACCAGTGAGAAGCAGCCCTCCATGAAAGATAAGTACTTGCATACAGCTTACCCACACGGATCAAAAACACCCTCCTTAGGGAAAAACACTCTCTCCCATTTACCTCCCTGCTCCCTACTCTGCACTGGGTCCCAGACCAGCTTCAGCAATTGCAAAGTCCCCTGGGCCGGAAGTAGGATCCATCACTTGCCCGGAGCCATTCTCCCTGCCTTAGAGTGTGAACAAATTAACAAACAGAGGAAAGAGTAAACTGCTGGATCCCTTAAGCCAGGAACCCTGGGTAGGCACAGTTCCTTTGCCTAGGCACAGGCATAAGGGATCCATGGGCTTTGAGTGCCTTTCCCCCTACATAGGCTTGTGTGGGCCCATCCCAACAGCGTAGGCCCTCATTAGCGCAGTACAACAGGGTATATACCAGAAGTCTAACTTCAACTGTTTCAGCTGTGAAATGGCAGGTTCTTGACATTTGACACTGCTCTGCCCATTAAGCAGGGTCTTCACCTA
>NW_004443938.1:43087475-43094052 GCF_000243295.1 Trichechus manatus latirostris
CTGAGGGAACACAACAGAGTGTCCTGGATGGAGCAGGAGAAAGGTGGGGTGCAGAACTCAAATTCTAGTAAGAAGACCAGAGTTAATGGTCTGACTGAGACTGGAGGAACCCTGGAAAGCATGGCCCCTGGATTCTCTATCAGCCCAGAACTAAAAAATTTCCGAGACCAACTCTTCAGACAGGGATTGGACAGGACTGTGGGACATGAGGTAATACTCATGAGGAGTGTGCCTCTTAGCTCAAGTAGATACAAGAGACTAAAGAGGCAGCTTCTGTCCGGAGGTGAGATGGGAAGGCAAAGAGGGTTAGGAGGTGGTTGAATGGACATGGGGAATCAGGGGTGGAAAGGAGGAGTGTGCTGTCACAGTATGGGCAAAGCAATTAGAGTCACGTAACAATGTATGTATAAATTTTTGTATGGGAAAAAATTTAAAAAATAAATAAGTAACAAAAATGTATGAGATGCTAGAGGGTGACAGCCAATAAAAATAAAATAAGCAGGGAAGAGGGACAGACAGTGTGTATGTGCTTATGTATGTGTGTGGTATGGAGAGAAATTGTGCAATAGTGGACAGAGTAGAGAGGGAAGGTCTCTCTGAGGAGGTACTATCTGAATAAAGACCTGAAGAGAACAAGCCTTGCATTTATCACAGGGAAGAACATTCCAGGCAGAGGTTTCAGGTAGTGCAAAGGCTCTTTCTGAGGTAGTTATCAATGTATTTTCAAGGAATAGCAAGAAGATCAGTGAGGCTATAATTAAATAAGAGAATGGGAGAACATTAGGGGAGGAGGACAGAAAAATATGAGTCAGCCAAATCCTATGGGCCTTGGAGGACATTGCAAGGATTTTGGTTCTTCTCTGTGTAACAGGGAAAGCTATGGGTGTTTGAACAGGCAGATGACACGATCTGACTTTAAAAGGCTCATGCTAGATGCAGTGTTGAGAATAGATAACACACATGCTAGATACACACATACAAAGTGGCACAGCTATTGGTGGCAAGGAAGTTGGGGAAGAGCAGAAACAGGGAGGCCAGTCAGGAGGTTATTGCAATAATCCAGGTGAGCGACTATAGTGGTATAGACCAAGACAGAAGCAGTGGAGGTAATGAAAGAAAATATATCTGGAAATATTTTGAAGATATAGCTAGTAGACTATGCCTATGAATCCAATAAGAGGTGAGAGAAACAGTGAAGAGTCAGAGTTGAGATGACTCTGCTTGAAGTGTTCTAGAAGAGATTGACATCTCAGTTTGCCAATCTCCAACTGAAGTAGTTAATATCAATGATGTCCATATTTACAGATAGGGAAATTAAAGTTTAGAAAGGTTAAGTAATTTGCTTATAGTCACACAGTTTGTAAGTAGAGGAACCAAGGCTTAAACCCAAAGCTATCTGACTGGAGTCCATAATTTCACTTGTCACTATTTAATAACATACTTTTAGATAAATATAAGAACAGTATTTTATTTATTTATTTATGTAACTTTGTTATTTACTCTAAAAAAATTTTTTTAAGTAGAAATAGTCATTGTAAAGATCTACCCAAGACAAAAAGAAAGCTACATACACTAAGTTATGAAATCTGTTCCTTCTGTATTTCCTGTAATTACCGATAAAACTAGTGTATAATAAAGTGTGAACAACTGATAGGCATGGCTTACAAGATCAAGGACAGCTCCTTAAAGAAATTGAACCTGGCTGGGAACTGATTCTGAAGTCTTCTTTTCTAGCCCATTTTGTCCACCCTGACTGATGGTCTTCAAGGAGCTGTTCCCACTCTGGGGAGACTCCATTGTATTCTGAGTGTTTGACAGTTTATATTATGAGTCACCTGGCTTCATCCACCCCACAACCTGTTCTTTGATATATTTTCAACCTCTTTTCAATGCATCCTCCATTTACAGCTCAGTCTAAGCTGATCCAGTTTGCCTTGTATTTTGGAACCTCCCAACCACACTAGCTGTGACTGTTTCTGAGCTATTGTTTTCAGTTCTTTTCCACAGTTCAGGGAATCAGTGAACAGTTTCCTAGGCAACACCGGTCTTGATTTATCTATACACCATGGGTCCCCCCTTTTCAATGTTTGTTTCTAAATAGCCCTCCATCCAGTTCTATCCTGGCCTTTTGCATCCATTTGTAAGTCAGTGGTTTAAAATTCGAAATGCATTTTCCCATTAACACTGTACAAAATTGTTCGGAACAAAAAGAACATAAGCTTTAGAGTGAGGCAGACCTGAGTAGTATAAGGATAAAAATAAGCTAATACTATAAACCTAATGTCTTGTATGGCTCAGAGTAAGGCTCAATAGATAAGAGATTTCTCTCTTCAGCCATGGTCTGTTCTTCTTGTTGTTGGTAGGTGGTATCAAGACAGTTCTGACTCATAGCGACCCTATGTACAACAGAATGAAACACTGCCTGGTCCTGCACCATCCTCACAATCGTTGCTATGTTTGTGCCCATTGTTGCAGCCACTGTGTCAATCTGTCTCATTGAGGGTTTTCCTCTTTTTCGCTTGTCTACTGCCAAACAAAATATATTCTCACAGCTTTTCCCCTACACTCCTGTCCCTGAAATAAACACATAATCCTCTTGAGGATTTCTAATGTTTTAAATTGTTGGTAATAACAGGAAAATAGAAAATATATAGGAAATAAAAAAAAATTATGCAACTTTCCCTTAGACCCTGAAATGAAGTCAACGTAACATATTGATACCGATGGTGAAAGGGAAGAAGAAGCAAAATGGAAGATAAGGAAAAGAGAAGAAGCATCTAATGAGCATATAATCAGTGCCAGGTGCAGTGCTAGGCACTTCCAGGTATATTATTTCACTTAATCATCTTGTGTTATAAAGATGTCCCTGTTCCATATGGAGAACATTCAAGTTGTTGAATCTTGCCTAACTTCATGCAGTTACTAAATGGTACAGCTGGAATTTAAAGCTAATTCTGACTTCTAAGTTTGTGATATCTCTGCTGTACTCTATGAAAAAAGCAAAATGCTATTGTAAAATGTTTAATACACATCAAAATGTATATAAATAATATTTTACATTATGATTATAACCAGCATTGACCTATCTATTATAACCTTAATCACCTAACTTACATAGGTAAGCACTAAGACATTGTTCTCCCTAGGAGTAATTTTATGTATCATTCACAATATTTTTAAATGCTTAGGCCTTATTAACATAAAAAATTTGAGGAAAATGGTTAGTTTTGCTTTTCACAGACTTGCCTTATAAGAAATTTATTTTAAAAAAGTCTTTCTAAATGTAACTGTGGCATAACTACCTCAATTCTTTAATAGCCTCCACATATTTAGATAATTTTGCTTAGAACCCTTTAAAGTTCTTTGTTGATTAAATAAGACTTACATAAATCCAGTCTTTTTTCCCTTGTTAGTCTTCATGATGCTGAAAACTTTTTGAAGTCGTAACATCAAAGTAGTTTACATGACTATAGTTTCATAATATAAATACAGGATTATAGACTTTTCTGCAAGATTATAAAGGAAATGAACTAGAAATAATGACAAAATAACTTCCCATGCTCATACCTCTCCTTTAAATGTTTACCAATGGCTGGTAAACTTGATATGCTGAAAAGGCTTATTGACATCAAAGGATGCTTTTACCAGTAGAAAGGGTCAAGTGCAGTGCTTTAATTGTCAACTCACAACCCAACTATAACAGAGTTAAACAATTTAATTGAACTTGAGATAATGTCAAAGTGAATGACAATTTGTATAGTGAGAGGTGAAACATCTAGGTTTGTAGGTTGGAGATAATGAATAGTAAAGTTCCCTTAACATTAAAAGAGCTTGTAAAATGTGAAAAGGGGTGGGGAAGTATAAATGAGATGGTCAGAGACAATGATTACATTACAAATCCCGAGGAGTCTGAAGATTAGAGAATGGGGAAAAAATTTAAGGAAAAAAAGTAAGTTGTGAGTGACTGAAGGTGAGATAACATTTTTTAAAAATTGGTTTCTTTGTTTTGAAGATAGACTATATCTTAAGGCTGCAGAAAACAACAAAAAGGAAAACTTAGAATTTAAAGAAGTAATAATATGGCAGAGGTATCACATGTAGCCATTTCCATTTTGTATGTGTGGTGAACTTCCACTATAACCACAATCTTGGATGAAGAGATCTACTACTTGACTTGTTTTCTGTTAGTCATCACCATCCTTTCCACCTGAATTGGTTTGAGCCCAAAAACACACACTTCTTTTATAGAAGGACTTACACAATAGCACTAAGCCAGTAAGAACTGTTGAGAACTAAGACTTCAATCCTCTTATAGTAAACTGGCTTTTACAGTGTAACATAAAGAACTTTGAAGGAAGCATAAATTGTAAACACTGTAGTAGAAAATTCCACCTGCTTAGAATTAACCCCATTATATTCCAAACAACTGAGTAAATATTTTATTTAGAAGTGGTTTTCAGTTGCTCTTATTACATTGTTTCCTGGATCTTGTTTCTCATCCTTCCTCTGGGAATTTTCTTTACTAAAATTGTTCCATGATCCAACAAAAAGGCCATGTCACCAAAATGGAAAACACAGCCTGTTTACTTTTCTCAGCTTTTTTTTTGGTCTTGATTTGTCTTCTATCTTTTTCTTTTTTTGGTGGGGTGGGGGGATAACAAGAGAAATATGGTGCAGAAAGCCTTTCTCTGCCTAGGTATATTCTCCCACAAGCTACGCATCCCGTATTCTGTGAGTATTTAAAAATACTTTTTACTTTAGAACCCATACGTGATGAGGGATATATTTCATCAGGTGTGCATATGAACATAAATGTAATTATGCTATTACTCTAATTCCTTGATTACTAACAAGAACAGAATATCCGACTCACATTGTTATGTTGTTTGAAAATAAAGAATACGTAAAACTGACCTTGGGAATGGAGGTCATATAAATAGATGTTTATTTTTACATTTATTTTAAAGCCAGTAATTGATCTCCCTGAATACAAAGCAAAACTGCTGTTGACAAGTATTAAAGATATTTATTCATACAGGAAACCTAAAAGTATAATTTTGAGGAAAAAAGCATATTTAATTTTGACAACCAAACTGGTTCCTTTTTAAAAGAATTTTCAGAAATGAAAATAAAATCTGGTAATTACTTAGCAGTAATTAACAGATGGGAGTTAAGACAGGTCAATTCTATTAAACCAAATGTTAAGGGCAGTATCTATGCTGTTTTAAAACTGGTTTTTGTATTTTAACACAACCTAAAATACATGCAGAGAGTAAGGAGTTAATTCTTTCTGATATAAAGTTCTAAGATAAAAGCAGAGAGACACTACCACATATAGATCATGTGAGTACATATTTTTCCCTCAGAATTTGTTTTTTAATTAAACTGTTTAATTGAAGTATAACATTCATACAGAAAAGTATACAAACCATAAGTTTGCCACTCAGTTAACATTTGCAAAGCTAACATGCTCATATAACCAACACTCATATCAGGAAAGAGGTCATTACCAGCACCCCAGAAACCCCTTGATGGTTTTACCATAGATTACTACTGCCTGTTTTTGAACTTCATATAAATAGAACTGAACTGTATATGTTCTTTCGTTTCTGGCTTTTTTTCACTAAGTATTATATTTCTGAGATACATCCACGTTTGCTTGTACCAATAGCTCATTAATTTTCATTGCTGTGTTGTAACTGATTATATGAATATACTATAATTCTATCATTTAGGGATTTTTAAAATTTGGGCTGTTAAAAAAATGCTGTTGAATCACCTCTGGCTCACGGTGACCTTATGTACATCTCATGAAGGGTTTCCCTCATTTTCGCTGACCCTTCACTTTACCAAACATGATGTCCTTTTCTAGCAATTGGTCTTTTCTGATGACATGTCCAAAGTAAGCAAGACGAAGTCTCACTACCCTTGCTTTTAAGGAGCATTCTGGCTTTACTTCCTCCAAAACTGATTTATTCGTTCTTCTGGCCGAACAAAACCAAATCCTTTGCTGTTGAGTTGATTCTGACTCATAGAGACACTCTGGGACAGAGTAGAACTGCCCCATGAGGGTTTCCAAGGAGTGGCTGTTGGATTCGAACTGCCGACCTTTTAGTTAACAGCGAGCACTTAACCACTGTACCACCAGTGCTCCTCGTTTTTCTGGCAGTCCGTGGTATAGTTAATATTCTTCAACAATGCCACAATTCAAATGGGTTAATTCTCCTTCCTTTATCTTTGACCAGATTTCACATGCATAAGAGGTAATTGAAAAGACTATGGCTCGAGTCAGGTGAACCTCAGTCATCAAAGCGACACCTTTGCTTTTTAACACATTAAAGAGTGTTTTATATTCTGCATCTGATAATTCTTATAACTGATTCACAATAAAAATCATAAAACACATGCATTGAGAGTTTGAAATTACACTTTGTTATTTCTGTTGCTTGTTGCACTTGGTGGCTTGCTTATGCATGTGTTTTGTGGGTTTTTTTTCATCTTTTATTTCTTTTTTTTAAATTTTTTTTATTGTACTTCAGGTGAAGGTTTACAGAACAAATATTTTCTCATAAACAGT
>NW_004443938.1:43095161-43124079 GCF_000243295.1 Trichechus manatus latirostris
AGAGGTCTCATACAATATTTGTCCTTTTGTGATTGACTTATTTCACTCAGCATAATGTCCTCCAGTTTCATCCATGTTATGAGATGCTCCACAGATTCATCATTGTTCTTTATCATTGCATAATACTCCATTGTGTGTATGTTCTATAGTTTGTTTATCCATTCATCTGCCGATGGGCATCTAGGTTGTTTCCATCTTTTTGCTATTGTGAACAATCCTGCCATGAACATGGGTGTGCATATGTCTATTCGTGTGACGGCTCTTATTTCTCTAGAATACACTCCTAGGGGTGGGATTGCCGGATCGTACGGTATTTCTATTTCTAGCTTTCTAAGGAAGTGCCATATCATTTTCCAAAATGGTTGTACCATTCTGCATTCCCACCAGCAGTGCATAAGAGTTCTGATCTCCTCGCAGCTTCTCCAACATTTGTTATTTCCAGTGTTTTTGATTCGTGCCAGTAATGCCGGGGTGAGATGGTACCTTATTGTGGTTTTCATTTGCATTTCTCTAATGGCTGGTGAACACGAGCATTTCCTCATGTGTCCATTGTCCGCTTGAATGTCTTCTTTGGTTGTTTTGTAATTTTTTATTGTGAATTCATCTTCTTTGTAATTTTAACTGTGAAAATTATTTGACAATTGGGTTCAAAGTGAATACCTTTGGAGAAGACTTACATTTGATTCTGCCAGGTGCTAAATTTTTATCTTGGGTTCCTCTGGCCATAACGTAGCATGTATTCTAACTCTGAATCAGAGTGAGAAGTGGGCCTGTGTTAGGACTTCTCAAGGAAACATTTTTCTCCTTCCTCCCAGAATTAATGCAAAGAATTAGTGCAAAGCCTTTCCTGAGAAAAGACTTACAAAAGCCAGCTTAGAGCCTCTGCTAGCCCATACAGTACAAATGGCACCCCATAAGGGCAGACAAATTTCAAAAAGGCACTTCTTCCTCTGGGCTGATGCAAGCCTGTACCATGACACAGACCTTGAGGAATTGAATGTGGGTTAATACCAGCCTCACTTTCCACCTTGACTGAGTACTCTTGTGTAGGGCACAATTTTACCAGTGTGTTCAAAGGCCTATGCCAGCTAATGTTTGACTACTGTTTGGCATTTGCTCTTTCTCATAGATTCTGGCCTCTTACCATCATTCTCCCTTTTTTCACCAGGCTCAGCCATATTAAAAAATGTTAAAAAATATTATATCCATCATTTTTAGGTATTATGTCCTGGGAATTTCCCTCTGAACACTAGATCTGTCAGTCTGTTAGAAACAGAAATTACATTACCCATTTTCAATTAGATTCAGTTTTTCATTCTTCCAACAAATATTTACTGAAGGGCTGTATGGGCCACTCTGCTTGCAATTAAAATACAATGGCACACAAAACAGATACAATCCCTGCCTTCATAAAGCATACAGCCTATTAGCCCTTTGTTATCATTTTCTGGGTATGTTTTTCTCCTCAGTGATTGCATGCTCCAGGAGGATATTTCTCTGGAGAAGGTGGAGTCATAGGCAACATATGTATATGTATAACCTTAAAATCACTGTTGTTCTAAGTATTTTTCAATAAGTACAACACACTTGTGTGCCTCGGAGAACTAAACAAAACCAAACTGAAGGACATTACTTTGCTGTTACAAACCCCAGGCCACACATCTGTTTTGAATAAACTTAAGCGCTACCCACTACCCTGGTCCCTTTTCCAAGTGGAGGAATTTATTTGCTTAGAAACTGCAACATTCCAGTTAACAATCTGACTCTCCCTCCTATTGCTAAGGGCTGTTTTACAAACTAGGCAGTCAGGCCTGGGCTGTGTAAATATCTCAGGTAAACTCCATAATAATCCAAGGGATTACTCTTACAATTTTTTTCCTGGTGCTTTTATTCAGCAGTCTCTGCTGCTACTACTATTGTAGCCATTGACGGGGTTTTACTTGCTGAGTAAAACCTACTTGCTGAGGCCACTACAAATTTTGCTCCACAGGCAGATCTCCTCACAGTGCCACATCAGAAGTTGTCTGTGGTATTATGGTGTAGTTCTGTCCAATGATGCTGCTTCAAGGCCATTTGCCACCCTGACCCTCACATCTAACTAAGTAAGCACTAGTAGTACAGTGTTTCTCTTTTACCTGACCAAGCCCTCTCTCCAGTCAAAGTCTGGAAGAAAGCTCAGCAACTGCAGGTCTACTGATTCACAAGCCTGTCAGGGGGGTCATATGCCAGTCCATTTTTATTAAAGTTTAGTGTTCTGTCTCAGTCATTTCCCATAGTATGATTTCTGCCTATTCCCTGCAGACTGGGGATCCATGCCAGTAAGTCATTTTCCAGTCTCCTCTTTGCCTCACACTCTAGGCTTATGCATGTGAACGAATCCTGGAGTCTTCCTTCCCGCCCACTCTAATCCCTTTCCAAGGGAAGTTCAGGCACACGCTTAAGGTCCTATAACCTTTCTTCACCTATTACAGAGAATCAAAGTAAAACATAATCTTTTATAAACTTGTTTTGTGTTATTGCCTGAATTAAATTGACGTAAAATGGCATTCATTGATGTTTGTCTATTGATAAAAACAAAACATTGTTTGACAATGCCTCAATCAGACAGAGTGAGAGTGCCTGTGAATTATGTAAAGAGCAAGCGCAAGTTCTCAGCTGAGAGCCACTCCAATAATTCCACCTGGTTTGGGTTGGCATCCAGAAGGCACAAAGATAAAAGGATGATTCATCAGTATAGTGAGATCAAGCTTTCTCAAGGGTCATGCCTATGTGAGATAGTTGCTAAGTGAGGGCACTAAGAAAGTCCTGGGTAAATTTCTAGTCCAAACTACCAGACTGGCTTTGCTTGCAGATAGTGCCCAGCACTGATGCTGTGATGCTAAATTTGGTTATGGTGACTATCAGGTCTGATATCTCGATTCCTAGTATTCTCTGTGTCAGTCTCTTGCCTGTTACTCCAGTCTGTCTAGTGGGAAGACCCAGCCTTGTTATCAGTCTGTTTTCCTGGGGATTAATGTTCTTCCCTTGAACCACAGTCTGGTAGTCCTGCCCCATGCTGCTAGTGTTTTAGTCTGCTTGTATCTCCAGATAACACTTGCTTCAGGACTTTGTTCTGCTTATCTGTCCAAACCCCTCTTCCCTCCCAGTTAAACTTCCATGCTTGCCTAGACTACCACATATTGTTTGCTAACATCTCTATGTGCCATGTTCCACCTATTTTCTTCACTTCCTTATAGCACCTGGAACTTGATTTTTCTACCCTAGTTCCTGCTGAGTCCTTACCAAATCTACTCCGTCTGACTGAAATGTTAGGGCCATCCAAGGCTGTGCCCAAAACGCAGTCTAATTCCTCTTCCACACAATAGCCTTTAGATATTTGATAACAACCCTTCTGTAACCTTTAATCATCTCTTTAGGCTAAATCTTGCTGGCTCCCATACAATCAAGGCCACCTATCTATGGATATAATTTGGAGCCCTGGTGACACAGTGGTTAAGAGCTCTGGCTGCTAAACAAAAGGTTGGCAGTTTGAATCCACCAGCTGCTCCTTGGAAACCCTATGGAGCAGTTATACTCTGTCCTATAGGGTCGCTGTGAGTTGGAATTGTCTCAATGGCTAGCCAGTGTATCTCTTAAAAGGTGACATACGGAAGTGATTCACATATTTCAACAGAGACTATAGTAGGGATATAATTTCCTATGATAAGGGATTTATATCTTATTAAAATTATGACTTTACTTACATTATTAGTTTGCATTAGCATTTTAAAGTGGCTTCATCAGAGGTGGTTCAAGGTTTTATGGGTCTTAAAGCTTATATGGGGATAGCGATGGTTCACTAGTAGAATTCTTGCCTTCAATGCAGAAGACCTGGTTCAGTTCCCAGCCAATAAACCTCATGCACAGACATCACCCATCCATCAGTGGAGGTTTGCATGTTGCTATGATGCTGAACAGGTTTCAGAAGAACCTCCAGACTAAGATGAACTGGAAAGAAAGGCCTGATGATCTACTTCCAAAGATTAGCCAATGAAAATCCTATGGATCACAATGGTCCGATCCACCAATCATGGGGATGGCGCTGGTAGCATTTCGTTCCATTGTGTATGGGGTTGCCATGAGTTGGGGGATGATTCAATAGCAGCTAACAACAACAAAGGTTATATAATTTTAATGACCCTCCTTAAAAAATAATAATATAAAAAATTACAAGTAGAAAGTTATTTTCAAGCCTTGTGCAAATGAGGGGCTAGAAGCTTAAGCTTCATTAGTTTTATTGTAAATTTACCTCTAGGTTCATAATAGTTTCTCATGAAGTTTCCAGGTCTTCTTCACCAGAACTCCTATCTAATCAGGTTTCCACTATGTATTAGTGTTCCTTATTAAATTTGAATTGTGTACTCAGCATATGGGATTGTGAGGATTAATTTATGAGGGATTTAGAACAATGGCTAACATAAAATGAACAATAAGTGTTAGCTATTATTATTTTTATTACTAAAAGAATCTTAGCAAATAATTCATCTTTTGACTTTTAATTTTCTCTTTGATGTAACAGAGATAATACCTGCTCTGCCTTTTTCATAGAGTTATTGTGAGAATCAAATGATAAATATGTGAATGTTGTTTTGTAAACTGAAAAGCATCATACACATACAAGGCATTGTTACTCAGGTTTCATTTGACATTGTTGACTTTATAAAAGGTTAAGTTTAGGAAAGAAAAGAAGACCTGAAAGGGTCGAACTGGTTCACTAAAAACTTCAGTAGAGGTGGGAAGATGCTGGAGGCAATAAGCTGAACACCGCATTTGAAATGAAATGTTAAGATGAAATAAGTAGAATTATACAAGAGAAAAGAACTGGGAGGTTATTGTGTGTGTGCATATGTTTGTGGCTTTCTACCATTTGGCCTTTACCTGGGTCTCCAGCCTCTTCTTCAGCTACGTCGTGCTCTGTAATCCGGGCTCCCAGGTCTCTGACTGGAGAAATCCTATTTACACTTTGGGTTCAGTATGAAGGCCTCTCTTCCATGGGGTTTCCCCAAACCCTCCCGGGAGTCCTGCAGGAAGAATAAATGGCTCCTTTTCAATGCCCTCTTGGTGAAAGCACTTCCACTGTAGACTGAAGGGGACGTAGTTTCCCTTATCTGTAAGGGCTGGCCTCATGTTTGCCACCGAATAGGCGCTCAATAAACGTCTAGTCAATGAAGGCACTTTGAAAAAATAACTTTTAAAAGTTGAGAGAGCATTTAAGGATAGGATTCGCAGGTAAGACAGACCTGCAGACAAGGTATTAACTGTTATCATCTGAGGGGGAGGAACGTCCTTCCAGCTGGGGGCACCAAGCGACCGCGCGTGGAGAATCCCGCGGAAGACCCGCCCCATGCTAGCGCGGGGCGTGGCCTGATCACCGGGGGGTGTGGCCTGAGGCGCAGGGGCGCGGCGCGACCCGTGGGGGTTTCCGCGCCGGGAGCGCGTCCGGCGGGGGAGGCGGGAGGGGCTTCCGCCGCAAGGGGGCGGGGCTGACGCGCAGAATACTCTGACGGCCCCAGCCAGGGAATTTCAACTTGAAACCTAGAGGAGGGAGGAGGCAGGCGCGGCAGCCTGGCGGCTGGGGCTGAAGCGGGACGGGTCCCTGCGGCGGCGAGCTAGCTCCTGAGGTGCGGCGTCGGGGTAAGGAGGCGTGCGGATTGCAGAATGGCGGGTCCGGGGCGGCGGAGCTTGGGCCGAGCGATTCGTTCCTGCTGAGCTGCAGGGGCGGCTCTGATTTCCCCTCGGGCTGCAGCTGGGAAGCTGATCCTGGGCAGGAAGCGGTGGCGGGACGGTCCCACCGGGGTGGGGGGGAAGGGCGGCCGGCTTTGGGATTTTCTACGACTATCTCCCGCCTCTTTCTTTGCCTCTCTGCCGGACTTAACTCTTACTCTGAGGTCCGGGTCCTGTTGGTCCAGGCCAGATCCCCGCTTCCCCGCCCCGCTGCCGCTTTCCTCTGCCCAGGCGCTGGGGCCGCCGCGTCTCGTCGGAGCCGGGAGGGATGGGGGAATGGTGAGGACCGCGCCAGCCTTGCCTGGGTGCCGTCGCCTCTGGGTCACGCGTCCAGGCCCCCGCGGAGCAGCAGGAGAGGTATCCTGCTCCATCCCCGGCGCGGGCCGCGGCGCGCGAGCTGCACCCGGGATGGAGCGGCCGCCTGCCCTCGGCGCCTAGCGGTGTGCGCGGGGGCTCCGGAGCTTGCTGCCTCGGCGTCCCTTTCAGGAGGATTATTTTTGGAGGGGAAACGCCGGCGAGAACGTCGCGTCTTCGAGGCCCGCGTCGGCCCCGGATGCACGTTTGTGGGCGGCATGGGCCCCCCGCGCGCGTGGGGACGGCAGGGAGCCGGGCAAGGACGATGTCTGGGGTCGGCGGCATCTGCACCCCTAGCTCACGCGCGGCGCAGGTCCAGCCCGGCGTCAGCTCGCGCCCGCGTCCCCCGCTGCAGCTTGAGCAGTCTGGGAGCACGACAGATGCGAGGAGGGACGCACGTTTTGTACTCTGATCGTTCCAATTCCGACACCCTGTGCATATCGCCACAGATGGCTTGTTTTTCTCCTGGGATGGGGGCGAAGGGTTGGGAGCGTTTTCAGGTGAGTCGCAGGAGAAGACGGCTAGGAAAACCTAAGGGAGAGGGAAGGGTAGGAATCGTTGCTCCGGGCACTGGCTCCTGAGTGTCCGGGCGACCCCCATCCCCAGCCGGAGACGCTGCCCCAGGTTGCCGGGATGAGTGCGGAGGGACGTCAATCATTATACTTCTCGGTATCGCTGACCTCCCCGGAGGTCAAGTTTTTTTTGTGACGCTAGAAGAACTCCCGCCTAGAGTCTATTATTTTCGGGAGGGGTCTCTGTACTGACCTAGGACGCCTTTCGTTTGAATTCCCCGTGACCACAACAGCTGCCCCTGCTTCTAAGAGCCCTGGGTGGTGGAATCTAGAGGAGCTCTTTTCTGAATCACATCTTTTCCTCAGTTTCTTGAACTCCTTGTATTTGAAACGGCATGTGTGTGCCGGGCGTCTTGTTCCTCTTGGTACTGCTATTTAAGCTTTTTAATGGCTTTCACAGTGTGTCTTCATTCCTCTATTTTCCTCCGTTACCTTTTAATTTTTCCCCTTGTTTTTGTTTTTCTCTAACCAGAATCCATATCCGTTTATAATGCTGTATAGAGAATTAGCATTTTAGTCGGTGTCCTATCATATTTCCCCTTGTGTTTTGCCCTTGAGGGAAACTGAGTCAATTTCTTGGCTGCCGGCAGTGTGTGTATTCAGAATTCTGAGGCTTTAAACAGATTTTACTGGGAAACGAATAGGCTTAATCCTATTCAGTTTCCATTTGCAGGCTCACTACTGTGAGAAATTACTGGATTGCTGTTGCAGCCCCTAATGGGGCTGCATTGCAATGCAATCTGGAATTGTGATAAGGGCCAAATGAGTACATCCATCAGCCTGCGAGTTTGGAGACAACTTTTAAAGAGCTAGGCTGTATCACCTGTCAGAGCTCGAGTTATCATTCTTATAATTCAGTTTGAGAGCCACTGTCAGACATCAGATATCTTACTCTTTGGAGGTTATTGGAGAACTGTACAATTGGTAGTGACTTGGAACAATGCTGTGAATTTAGGACTAATTTAATCGTACTCTGTCTCCCTCACTTCTTGGGCAGAATTCCCACTGAAGTCAGTAGTGGTCTTGTGTGCAGAAGGACTGCTGAGAACAAGAGGCTGCTCATTTAGAGTAATGGGAGGGGGCTGTTTCTTGCCTTTTAAAACACCCCCTTTCAAGACGTAGCCAGCCATAACAGTTCTTTAATCTTTTACCTCTAGTTGAAGTAGTTAGATCCCTGAGAGAAAAATGTGTGGATGAGTTGAGCAATCAACCTCAGAATCTTGAGCTATATCTATATTGGATGAGGCTCGCTTAAAAAGATTAAAAGTGATTAAAAAAAAAATCATCACTTAACAAAGCTAGAATTTCAGCAAAATTATTACTAACGTGTGAAAAAAAACTGCTATATAATATTTTGCAGCAACTGGATATGTATTTTTTAAATCAAATTTTATTCCAAATAAAAAGAAGCAAATTTGCAGATTTAGGGGAGGAATCTGAACAGAGGCCCACCAAAAAATAATTGCAAATTTAGGAAATCCAGATAACTCTTCCTATACTTTGAGACAGAACTTTTAGTACAGTTTAGCACATGTATGTATGTGTTTCTTAGGTGTTAGTGACTATCTGGGCTCATCATTAGATTTGGAAGTTTCCAAGTTAGCCTTGTGCTCATCTGGGTTGGTGAGCTTGTTAGGTCCTTTGCTTCTAAACTTGAAGTTCTTGTGGTTTACCCTTTTCAAATTACCAGTTCGAAAGTATTAAGTTTAGAAAGCCTATCCAGTCCCCAGAATCTAAAAATAGATTTTTGAAAATCAGAACCACGTCCACATGTACTACCCAACCACTTGCTTTCAACTAAAAATATTGTAGAGAAGACAAAGCAGTTCTTGATCAAAATATTTATTGGTTACTCTGTAATTAGTAATATTGTATAGTTATGTTTAACATCAGATTTTGCTTTGAATCACCACTCTTAATATTACTGTGGCTGGAGAACTACAAAGGTTGTATCGTTGCCATTTTATTTTTGAATGTGGGGTTTATATTTTATATAGCGAAATGCTAAATATTTTTGAAGTTTTGACTTTGTCTCTTCTTTGAACTGAAGCAGTCTGATTACAAGCTATGTGTGGACTATTTGAAAAGTATAAATTACTAATATTTTTATAAGGGAATAAAATAGTTTATAGTGATCAATACTACCGAGAGTCACATTTGCATTTATAAAATCTGTATTGTTTACTTTGAGAAAACAAAGGAAATCTGCCTACTGCCCCCACCCCACCTTTATTTAGAAAAATTTCCAGTGGCCTTGTTTGTTTTCCAGATTCAAAATTACTGTACCTAACCACTGGGTACTCTTACAGACTTAAAAGCCTCAAGTAAATGTTTATGCTGGCTTCAGTAGTCAGCCAATACTAGCCAAACCCTAATTTACCACCTTTTTATAGAATTCTGGAATCTCAGGGTTGGACCTTTAGAAGTCAGCAAATCCACTGTCAGCCCTTTTCTCCTCCCTGCAACACTTGAACACGTCCCGCCTCTTTGCAAGGCCTGAGTTAACAGAAGATTTGTATATGATTCCCCCACAGATTCCAGACAGAGCATCCTTTGGGAATACCATGTTTTGGCACAAACCAGTAACTTGATAGTTATAAGATTTCTATCATTCCTCTGCTTGGGTGCAATGCCTTAGACTAAAATGTAAAACGGAGTTAATGCTTGCTGGTGTCATTAAGTGTAGAGGAATGGACTCCAGGTTAGCTATTAATACTACAGCTATTTAGAAGTTACTTTAGAGATTATAGATATGCCAAAAATGAAAGAAATACATATTTTTTAATATCAGCAAGAAATAACTGATAGTTGAAACAGAGTTTTTTTAAAATAAAATATGTGTGTGTATGTGAGAATATATATATTTCCTGTCTGAAGCAACTACACATTGTACTAAATAATGTTTGATGAATTAATTCATTGTACCTTTTTATAATGTATTGGAGTTCCTTTTAGTTTGAGTTGACTTTGTAGGAATTGATAATGCTTCACGTAGAGAGAAGGGGATTACTTTTCTTACCCCTGGATATTGTTTCCCTTTGTTAATGTGGTTGGCCTGAGGTCTCTGTAGGTTTCTTAAATGCACGTTTTTCATGTCTAGAAGAGGAGATAATCTATACATTATTTCCTAAATACCTAGTGTTTGGGGTAGTGATTATTTTAATGGCAGTTTCAGTGGTTTTCTGAATTTTCTCATTATTTAAGTAATGTCTCTTACCCCTTGATATAGAAATAGGCTTTATGTGGCCTACTAGTACATTCATACTGCTTCCGGATTTTTTTCAAAGATTGAAATCAGGTAGTTTCTTTTTTGTTGTTGTTGTGTGCCATCGAGTCAATTCTGACCCATAGTGACCCTGTATGATAAAGTAGAACTTCTCCATAGGGCTTCCTAGGCTGTAATCTTTATGGGAGCAGATCTATACATCTTTTCTCCCACAGAGCTGCTGGTATGTTTGAACTGCCAGCCTTTTGGTGAGCAGCCAAGCGCTTAACCATTGCACCACCAAGGCTCCTTTTCATATTTTTAGTGACTGTTAAAATGGAAATATGTTTTCACTTAAAAGATATTTTGGTATTCTTCCACTTTAGCATATTAGAGTCATAAAGGTCTAAATGTATATGCATGTATCCCAAATAATCTTTATGATAATATGGAATAAAAATGAGGAATAAGAAGCCTTTTTAAATTTAATCTGAGAGAGGTATTTTAAGTAAAGTTCTGCTTTATGTAGCCAGGCTGCAGTTTTACATATATAACTAAGTCCAGCATCCTGGGGATGGTTTTAGTCCTTTTCAGGTTAGGACCCAGAGGGTGTGGAAAGGGTTCCAAAGTGATTTTGTTAATGTTATCTGTAGGACCTAATTGCCTAAGTCAGGTAGGGAAGTGCGCCGTTCTAAACTAAATCCTTCATGCTACAACTGAAATGTCAAGTTCTTTTTGTTTTGCTTTTTTTTTTTTTTAAGGGCTCGCTGTCAACCTTCCTGAACAAATTTTTAGGTACTTAAAGACTTATGTTACCCTTCAATTGCCTTTTTCCAGGATAACTGCTGTTTTAAATGTCTGATTATCAACTCTAATCATCTTTTTCAACCTCCACAGTTTGGTTTCCAGACCTCCTTATGCTCTTAAAAGTTGGTGCCACCATTGGTGCCACCACCATATAACAACAGTGCTGAATTTAATCATAATTTTCAGAGTTTCCTACATTTACCAGTGTATGTACACATCCCTCACCACTCATCTGTCAGTTTGTTGTACTGTGGTGGCTTGTGTGTTGCTGTGATGCTGGAAGCTATGCCACCGGTATTTCAAATGCCAGCAGGGTCACCCAGGGTAGACAGGTTTCAGAGGAGCATTCAGACTAAGAAAGACTGAGAAGAAGGACCTGGCAATCTACTTCTGAAAAAACTGGCCAGTGAAAGCCCTATGAATAGCAGTGGGACATTGTCAGATATAGTGCTGGAAGATGAGTCCCTCAGGTTGGAGGGCACCCAATACGACTAGGGAAGAGCCGCCTCCTCAAAGTAGAGTTGACCCTAATAATGTGAATGGAGTAAAACTTTAGGGACCTTCATTTGCTGATGTGGCAAGGCTCAAAATGAAAAAAAAATTCCATTAATAATCGGAACATGGGATGTACGAAGTACGAATATAGGAAAATTGGAAGTTGTCAAAAATGAAATGGAACATGTGAAGATTGATACCCTAGGCATTAGTGAGCTGAAATGGACTGGTACTGGCCATTTTGAATTGATAATCATATGATCTGCTGTGCTGGGAATGACAGATTGAAGAGGAACAGTGTCACATTCATCGTCAAAAAGAACATTTCAAGATTTCATCCTGCAGTACAATGCCGTCAGTCATAGGATAATATCCATATGCCTATATAAAGAAGACTAGTTAATACGACTATTCAAATTTATGCACCAACCACTAATGCCAAAGCTGAAGAAACTGAAGATTTTTAACCTTCTGCAGTCTGAAATTGATCAAACATGCACTGAAGATGCATTGATAATTATTGGTGATTGGAATGTGAAAGTTAGAAACACAGAAGAAGGATCAGTAGTTGGAAAATATAGCCTTGGTGATAGAAATGAAGCAGGGGATTGTATGATACAATTTTGCAAATACCATTTTTCAGCAACATAAATGGCAGCTGTACACATGGACCTTGCCGGATGGAATACACAGGAATCAAATTGACTACATCTGTGGAAAGAGATGATGGAGAAGCTCAATATCATCAGTCAGAATGAGGCCAGGGGCTGACTAAGGAATAGACCATCAATTGCTCATATGCAAATTCAGGTTGAAGCTGAAGAAAATTAAAACAAGTCCACGAGAGCCAAAGTAGGACCTTGAATATATCCCACCTGACTTTGGAGACTATCTCAAGAATAGATATGATGCGTTGAACACTAATGACCGAAGACCCGATGAGTTGTGTAATGAAATCAAGGACATCATATATGAAGAAAGCAAGAGGCCATTAGAAAGACAGGAAAGAAAGAAAAGACCAAAATGAATATCAGAAGAGACTCTGAAACTTGCTCTTGAATGTAGAGTAGCTAAAGCGAATGGAAGAAATGATGAAGTAAATGAGTTGAACAGAAGATTTGAAAGCGCGGCTCACGGAGACAAAGTAAAAGTATTATAATGAAATGTGCAAAGACCTGTAGTTAGAAAACCAAAAGGGAAGAACACCCTCGGCATTTCTCAAGCTGAAAGAACTGAAGAAAAACTTCAAGCCTCGAGTTGCAGTAGTGAAGGATTCTATGAGCAAAATGTTGAACGACACAGGAAGCATCAAAAAAAGATGGAAGGAATACACAGTCACCGAGCCAAAAAGAATTGGTCGACGTTCACCCATTTCAGGGAGATAACATATGATTAAGAACTGATGGTATTGAAGAAAGAAGTTTAAGTGGCACTGAAGGCATTGGCGAAAAACAAGTCTCCAGAAATTGACGGAATACCAATTGAGACATTTCACCAAACGGATGCAATGCTGGAAAATGATATTCGAAAAATTCTATCATACGATCCCCTGCTTCATTTCTATCACCAAGGCTATATTTTCCAACTTCTGATCCTTCTTCTGTGTTTCTAACTTTCACATTCCAAATTTCTTACCTATGCAAAGAAATTTGGAAGATGGCCACCTGGTCAACTGACTGGAAGAGATCCATGTTTGTGCCCATTCCTAAGAAAGGTGATTGAACAGAATGCAGAAATTATCGGAAAATATCATTAATATCATATGCAAGTAAAATTTTGCTGAAGATAATTCGAGAATGATTACAGCACCACGTCAACAGAGAACTGCCAGAAATTCAAGCTGGATTCAGAAGAGGACGTGGAATGAGGAAATCATTGCTGATGTCAGATGGATCTTGGCTGAAAACAGAGAATACCAGAAAGATGTCATGGATTGAATTAATGTCCCCCCTAAAAATGTGTGTATCAGTTTGGTTGGGCCGTGATTCCCAGTATTGTGTGGTTGTCCTGCATTTGTGATTGTAGTTTTATGTTAAAGAGGATTAGGGTGGGATTGTAACACCACCCTTAACCAGGTCACATCCCTGATCCAATGTAAAGGGAGTTTCCCTGGGGTGTGGGCTGCATCACCTTTTATCTCTCAAGAGAGAAAAAGGAAAGGAAAGTGATCAGAGAGGAGGGACATCATACCACCAAAAAAGCAGTGCTGGGATCAGAGCGGTTCCTTTGGACCCGGGGTCCTTGCGCAGAGAAGCTCCTAGTCTGGGGGAAGATTGATGAGAAGGCCGACAGAGAAGAAGCCTTCCCCTGGAGCTGACACCCTAAATTTGGACTTTTAGCCTACTTTACTATGAAAATATAAATTTCTCTTCGTTAAAGCCGTCCACTTCTGGTATTTCTGTTATAGCAGCACTAGATGACTAAGACAGATGTTTACCTGTGTTTTATTGATTATGCAATGGCGTTCGACTATGTGGATCATAATAAATCATGGATAACATTGCAGAGAATGGGAATTCAGAACACTTAATTGTGCTCATGCAGAACCTCTACATAGACCAAGAGGCAGTCATTCGAACACGACAAGGGGATACTATGTGGTTTAATATCAGAAAAGGTGTGCGGCTGGGTTATATCCTTTCACCATACTTATTCAGTCTGTATGCTGAGCAAATAATTCCAGAAGGTGGACTGTGTGCAAAAGAATTACAACCTGCGATATGCAGATGACACAACCTTGCATGCTGAAAGTGAAGAGGCCTTGAAGTACTTACTGATGAAAATCAAAGAGTACAGCCTTCAGTATGGATTACATTTTAACATAAAGAAAACAGAAATCTCACAACTAGACCAATAAGCAACATCATGATAAATGGAGAAAAGATTTCAGTTGTCAGGGATTTCATTTTACTTGGATCCACAGTCAACGCCCATGAAAGCAGCAGTCAAGACATCAAAAGATGCATTGCTTTGGGCAAATATGCTGCCAAAGACATCTTTTAAGTGTTATAAAGCAAAGATGTCACTTTGAGGACTAGTGTGCACCTGTTCTAAGCCATGGTATTTTCAATCGCCTCATGGGCAAGTGAAAGCTGGACAATGAATAAGGAAAACCGAACAACAGTTGATGCCTTTAAATTATGATGTTGGCGAAGAATATTGAATATAGAATGGACCGCCGGAAGAACGAACAAATCTGTCTTGTAAGAATTACAGCCAGAATGATCCTTAAAAGGGAGGATGGTGAGACTTTGTCCCATGTACTTTAGATGTGTTATCAGGAGGCACTAGTCCCTGGAGAAGGCCATTAGGCTTGGTAAAGTAGAGGATCAGTGAAAAAGAGGAAGAGCCTCAACAAGATGAACTGGCACAGTAGCTGCAGCAGTGGGCTCAAACAGCAACAATTGTGAAGGTGGTGCAAGACTGGGCAGTGTTTTGTTCTGTTGTACATCGGGTCACTATGAGTGGCAACTTCCACAGTATGTAACAACAATGTATACGCCCCAGTAGCTTGAAGACATTAAATTAAAATGTAATTACAGTCTAACATAACTCTTAGGTTCTTTTCCTTTTTGTCCAAACAGGCTACTTGTTTTTTCATCTTAGATTCATCCATCTCAAGGGTCAGAAAGGAGCTTGGAGATCATTTAACTTAGACTGTTGACCTGAGTTGGGTAGTGGGGTTAGCCCGGAAAGCTGCCCATTGTGGGCCTCAGGGGTCCGTAAACTGTCTTAGTCTTTAAGCGTTTTGTGTGTGTGCGTGTGTGTGTGTGTGTGTGAGATTTTTGGGAGCCGTGTTTGGAGGAATTTTGGGAAGTAGAAAAGGCTGAGAACTGCTGATCTAGTTGAGTTGTTTCTTTTGAGATTAGGAAATCTTACTCTCTTTTTTTGATTTTGTTTTCAATTTACCCTATTGCACTTTTGTAATTGTTTTTTCCTTTTCCGTGATAGTGGTTATTTTCATTTAATTGAATTCTTTTTGTTGACCCCTTTTACGCAATTGTCAAGGTTAAATTGAGTTCTGTTATCATCTTAGCCACTTACATTCTTAAGTGTGAATTTAATGAGTGTGTTTTTATTTCCTCACAAGTTTGTTTGATGGAAGTACTGATTAGAAGGGATCAGTAAGAAGGCCTCCCTTTTGGGTGCTGGTTAGACTGCCACTTACAATAGTCGGTAAATTATTTCTCAAAGCCTCAGTTTCCTTATCAGTAGGATGGGGTTAATAATCATATCTAGCTCATAGAGTTATGTGAGAATTAAATGAGCTTCACTTAGTGCCTGGCATCTGTGAAAATTGTTAGGTTAAGAAAAGATGTACTGGGTTGTTTGAGAATATGTGGTAAACAGCTTTTTTGCAATAGTCAGGAAAAATTATCTGTGTGGAAGTACGGCCTTTGATATGAAACTGTAATTTCCTATGCTGACCGCAAGTTAAACCACTTACTAACAATTTCGGTACGGTATCTCTAGAATTTTTGAACTTTTAGAAAACTTTGTCCTAGCAAACTTCTCCATCCTTTTTGGTAGTACATAATAGATCATGTATATGGCAAAGCTATTTGGATCTAGTTTCAATAACCCAGGGTGAATGTAGTCTTTTTTGTTATGCCACTAACCAAAACCAACCAAACGCGTTGCTGTTGAGTCGATTCCGACTCATAGCGACCCTATAGGACAGAGTAGAACTGCCCCATAGAGTTATAGAGTTTCTAAGGGGCGCCTGGTGGATTTGAACTGCTCACCTTATGGTTAGCAGCTGTAGCTCTAAACTACTATACCACCAGGGTTATGTTACTAGAGGTAACTAATTCTGAGTGTAAAATTTGTATGTATGTGCCTTATTATAATTTTTTGTTATAACTTCAGTAAGTTTGCTGAAGAAGACTATTAGTGATTGAAATTTTTATTAATGATGCTTAAACCTCTGCATGTAGCATTAAAATGTTTTATAAATCTGGTACACTTCCTTTTATGTGTGGAATAGACCTGCAGACATATTTTCCCCCAACATAGTGTTTTAACTTTAAAGTAGTTGACTACGTAAAGTAATCAAGAGGCTTCACATAAATATATTTTAGGCCTTTCTTGCAAGATTGGAAGCTCTTGGTTTCTTTATTTTCATAACCATCAGCTAGAGCTTAGGATCTCCTGCTCCCTTTTTTACATGGATCATCCCCTCTTTCCTTTGCCTCAGTCTCTTCCACTTCCTTATGTCTTACCTCTAGACCATTTCATTCATTTGGATTAGATATCTGGCTCTTTTAGACTATTGAGTTCGCACCTCCTTTACTAAATATCAATTGAAAGATGCAAACAAGCTTGGATCCATATGTCCTTAAAGTAGGTGTTCCTAGCTGTGGGGCTTTTCCACCTCTGGGGCCGGCAGTCATTACCTGCCTCTCCCTTTGTGAATACTGACCTTTGGGTCACTGTCAAGAGTCATAGTTCATGAGTCCCATTAATCAGTGCCTGGCACTCAGTAGGCTCTCAATAATATGTGGAAGGAATGTTGTTTCTAGTTTCCTCCTAGACTTCATGACTCATTGCTCATAGACAGATTTGCAGGTTTTCTGAAGCGCCTAGTGTTAGATTCCAGCAGCTCACAGCTGTACTATATTTACATGTTATTTATAAGGATTCTTTTATAAGGGTTTTTTTTTTCCTCCCCATTTCATCGTTTGTGTTTCTCTAGAAGATAAGTACTCTTTTGTAAACATAACTGCAATACCATCATCATATTTGAAAATTTTAAGACTAGTTTTTTTTTTTAAATAATTTTTTTTGTTGAAAATACACAGTGGAATATATACCAATTCAACATTTTCTAGATATACAATTTATTGACACTGATGACATTTTTCAAGTTGTGCAGTCATTCTCACCCTCCTTTTCTGAAATGCTCCTCCCACATTAACATGAACTCACTGCCCCCTAAGCTTCCTATCTAACCTTTTTAGTTGCTGAAGACCAGTTTCTTAATATCATCAGATACCAATTGCTGGTTAAGCTGTTGCCTCAGAATGACAAGCAGCGCTAAGACTGCTGGAATGAAGACTTTACTGTCTGATCTGTTTGGGTCATACACACAAACTTACACAGTGTTGGCTATTGAAAACTTTTGTTATTATTTATAGAAGGTAAACAGTAAACAAGAACAGATTACTTATAGAAAGCAAACAATAAACAACAGGAACAGATTTGAGGTAAATCGATCCTCTCCACCCCTTCGAGTGCCCCACTTGAGTGCCCCACTTGTCTCTAAATAACATGACTTCTTGTTTCTTGATTTTTCTATTTTAGATAATAGTACTTATTCAGTGTTTACCTTGGAAGATGGAGTTAGCCTCTTTTATCACTTGCTTATTCTTCTTCCTATACACAGACTCACAATCCCCTCCCCATTCTCCATATGTATTTATATATATGCAACAGCTGAGCAATGTAAAGTGGTTTAGTTGCATGCACTTTCTTTTACAACTTTCTGTTTTATCCTGAAGCTAATTGCCTTATATTATTTTCTCATTTGCTTAGTTTTCTTTGTCCTCATCCTTAATTTAGCCCTAAATTATGTTGAAAACTATAAAATTCTTCCCAGTAGGGTGAAACAGGAAGTAATCTCTCAGTTCAGTTTTGTTTTTCTTTTTTTCTTGGACACATCCTTCCTGGGCCGTGCATCTTCCTGCACCAGTTACTTCTAGATCTGCTGTGTAGCTGTATCCCGGGATTCCATCCTGGGAATTATCTCTCTTCTGGGCTGTATACCTGTTTTCTTGGCTTCACTCTTCTTTAAATGAGCACATCCTCCAGCAGTTTCCCAGGAAAGTGTAAATGGAAGGTGATTTTCTTAAGACCTTGAATGTCTTAAAATACCTTTTCCACTCTCAATTTGATTGTTATGGTTTGGTTGGGTGAAGAATTTTAAGTTCTTGAAAATTTTTCCTCAGAATTTTGACGACATTACTCCTTGGTATTCTAGCATCCCATTTTTGCTGTTGAGACGTCTGATGCAATTCTAGTTTTTACTTTTGTATGTGTGGCTGGTTTGTTCTCTTAAGAAGTTTCAGGATTTTCTCTTTGAACTTGGTGTTTTGCAATTTCATGATGGTGTGCCTTGGTTTAGATCTTTTTTCATTTACTATGCACTCAGTGGGCACTTTCAACTTGCAAATTCTTGTCTTCTGAAATTTTCGTCTATTCTTTGATAATTTTCCACTCTGTGTTCTGTGCTTTTTCTGGAACTCCTGTTATTTGGATGTTTACTTTCCTAGATTGACCCTCTGATTTTGTTACTTTTTTTCTGTCTCCAATACAAACTCCTTGGCTGTTTTCTTCTGCTTTTTGGGAAATTTCTTCAATATTTTCTTCCAATCCCTCTACAAAAGTTTTTATTTTTTCTATTTTCCAAGCTTGATCCTTGGTCACTGAAATTTTCTTTTGAATAATGGCCTTTTCTTTTTTCATGAATGTAGTATCTCCAGACCTGCCCTTCTTAATGTCCCTTTGTACTTATTTTCCCTCTTCCTGGAATGTTCTTCTCTCAGATGCCTTGCTTCTTTAAGTCCTTCAGGTCTTTGCCTTCCATCATCATTTTTTTAAAACTACAGCCCCACTCTTTCCCCTACCCTAGCATGCCCTTCTCTTTCTTCCATAGTATGTATTTGTTACCATCTGATACACTATACATTTTACTTTTTGTTTATTGACTCTGCCAGGAATGAAGCTCTCAAATACTAGCTGAAAGGCTGACAGTTTGAACTCACCCAGAAGCGCCTCAGGAGTCGGGTCTGGCGATCTACTTTTGAAACGTCACAACGTTGAAAAACCTATGGAGCAGCTCTACTCTGCACACGTGGTGTTCCCATGAATCGGAATCGACTCGATGGCAACTAACAACAACATTAGTTTCTGGGGGGCTGCTGTGACAAAGTACCACAAACTGGATGGTTTATAAGATTAGAAATTGTTTCTGGAGTTCTAGAAGCTAGAAGTCCAAATCAGTGTGTCAGCAGGGCTGTGCTCCCTCAAAAGTTTCTAGGGGAAGACCCTTTCTTGTTGCTCTCAGCTTTTGGTAGCTTCAGGAGTTCCTTGGTTTGTATATACATCTTTACATGGCTGTCCTTCCTCTGTTTATCTCTGTCTCTTCTCTAATGACACTACTCAGATTGTATTAGGACCCACCCTATCCCAGTATCATTAGATATTGTCTTAACTGATAACATCTTCAAAGATCCTGTTACCAAACAAGGTCACCCTCACAGGTACCTGGGGGTTAAAACTTCAACATACCTTTTTGGGGGACACAATTCAGTCCATAACCTTTGTGGAATATAAGCGCTATGAAAGCAGATATTTTTGCCTATTTGGTTTATTCCAGTACTCTCATTGCCTAGAACAGTGCATGGCACGTAATAGGTACTGTGAAAATATTTGTTGACAGAGTTATTGAACCTCCCTATTTTTTCTGTGAAAGCATTGGTGGTTCAGTAGTGGAATTCTCAACTTCCATGGGGGAGACCCAGGTTTGATTCCTGGCCAGTGCACTTCATTGTGCAGCCAACCACTACCTGCCCCTCAGTCGAGTCTCACCGGTTGCTAGGATTCTGAACAGGTTTTGTTGGAGCTTCCAGACTAAGACAGACTAGGTAGAAAGCCTGATGATCTACTTTTGAAAATTAGCCATTGAAAACCATATGGATCACAACAGCCGATCCCCAACTGATCATGGGGATGTAGTGTAGCACCGGGCAGCCTTTTGTTCCATTGTGCATAGGGTTGCCGTGAGACTTCACAGCAGCTAACATTTTCTGTATAGCACCTCACTTCTGCCGTCTCTGTCTGGGATCCCTGAGCTTAGAGCCTTTCTTTAACTTCTCTAGAGTAAACTTCCTGTCTTCCACCTGCAGAGGTTTGGAGAGAGGAATTGTGTATGTGTTTTAAATGTTCTTTACTTACTTTCAATCAGTCCTTTTTTTTTAGCTCTACCTCTTTCCCCAGCCCTCAGAGGGGTACCTGGAACCTCCAATTCTAAGGCTCTTTGGGCTTTTCCAACAAGCAGCGTGCTTCTTGTAGGCCCCTACCAGGATAGGAATTCAGGTTTCAGTTTGCTTTGCTTTGCTAAGTCAGTTACTTTATACATCTGCTTTCCATCTTCTAATATTCGGTTGACATATCTTATCCACTGGCCTGTCCCCTCTTTTTTGTGGGTTTGTACCTTTTTAAATTTACTTAACTGTCATTTTGGGAGGGAGCAGAAATAACCTCATGTTCAATCCACCGTATTTAGGATTTTAAATTGATAAAAAAAAAAATTCCCAAGATTACTGAGGTACTCCCATTTGGTAAGAACTGGGACCATAATAAAATTCGTTCCTTTTCTTCCATGTCAGAGGATGGGTCAAACTTTAGTTATTGAGAGAAGCCAAGATAGAAGACTTAAAAGGCTATTGAGTCAGCATCTGTGGGTGGATATGTCATCACATCAAACAAGAAGGTGGCTCCTAGAAAGAGTTATTGAACATTTTTTTCTGTGGTATTTCGAAGATTAGTTCAGTACAATCTCTTACAAGTCTTAAAAAAAAAAACACTTGAACTAGATTTAAAAATACACCGTAAAAACACATTAGACAAATAGATATCAGAAATGACAAACATATTTTAGAGTTTACTGAGTATCTTAGTTTGTCTGTCTTTAGACTGACCCATGGTTGGCATACATAAATTTGAATATTCTTTGAAGGTTGATTTGGTGATTAAAGTACTCTTTGAACTCATGTGGGTTCTATTAAATACTGATATAGTAAAATGTTTCATTACTATGGTGTAAATAGAAATGAGATTTATGATAATTTGAGGGCACAAATGTTAGATATTTTTGCGATGGGTTTTGGGAAGATGAAACAAAAATGGAGGTTCTGAATAAGGTAAGGTGAGGGTCAGTAGTGACTGAGATATGAGGAAGAGCTAAAAGCTCAGGAGAGCATGTGATTGGTGTTGGTTATGTTGCCCTTGGGTTTTAGAGATTTATAAATCCAAATTCTGTATTTAATAATGTAGATGATGTTGTAGACAATAAATAAGGACAGTAGTTCCCCATAGTGTGGTGGTATGTTAAATGATTTCAGATGGTACACAGAGGAATCTTCTTGCTTTACTAGTTAATAAATATATATGTCAGTTTGTATCAGAAAAATATACAAGTACCTCAAAACTGTGATTTTATTGATATTTCTTAGCATAAAGCTAAAATAGGTAACTATTAAATAATAATGTAAGTACTATAGGATTTGTCAAAAATCATAAAAGTAGATGTGTGAATAACTGAAGTTTGAGAAACACTGTACAGGTTCTTAATAAGATTTCTTCAGTCAAGCTGCTTTTATATATTTTTCCTTTCTCCTAATATATAACCATATAAAACTGTATACACTGGTTATGGCATTGATTTCTAAATGGCTTTCTAAAAAAATAGTACTATTGTCATTAAAAAAAATTTGTATTCTTTTCAAAATAAATTCTTAGGACATTTTCTAATATGAATCTTAAAACAATTCTCTGCCATAGGTCTGGCAAGTAAGAAAAGTGAGTCAGGAAGAGGTGAAACGTATCCAAAGTCATTCAGCAATTTAGTGATGGAGCTTCAGGCACAACTATTCCCTCTACACTATGCTCTTTTGCTGTTAATGGGGTTGCCAATTGAAGTTTTCTTGGAGAACCTAGGAAATCTGCCAAGTTTTTTAGTTAAGGGCTGTCCTATAGCTTTTATATATTTCTCTCTTGAGCCCTGAAGGTAGTCAGAGCTAGATCTTCCAAAAATAGTCCGATAAATGTGTGAACATTTTGAAATACTATTGAAAAAACAAGAAAGTAGAAGTCCTATGGGATTTTTGGAAAATTATGCCAAATGCTTTCACAAGTATTTGAAAAGTGAATGTGACAGTGGTCATATGCTAGACAGTGGTTCATATTCAGGTTTCGTTTTTGGAGCCCATTTTTATTGCGATAATTTTTTAGTTTTCCCCAGTGCTCTCTCTTCTGCTTTTACGACTCTGGTAGAAAGCTGCTAAAAGAACATCTTCCTTGAACATTTTTCATTTACCCACTTCTCTTAAAGAAAAAAAGGAAGACCTTTTTTTCCCCCTGCTTTTAAATTAAGTGGATAAATATTGGGCATAAGAAAGGTTAGAGTGCCAGATAAAGAGTGGGGTCTGTCCACTGACAAAGGAACCAAGAGTTTATCCATGAGCTTGTAACCAAACTGTTTTTGGATCTTAGCCATTAAAGTCAACATCAGTAAAGCTTGCCTCTTAATTTTCTTTAGGCCAAGATTGTCTGTTTTAAATTATACACATATGGGAATGTGAATACATTCATCTTTCCCCACCTCCCCACCCCAAAACAGAAAAATAAAGGTATGTGAAAATATTCTTAACTTCTGCAGCCCTGCAGTGAAGAGCCATAGTTGTGGGGCTGCATATGTAGTGCAGATGTGACTCCAACTTTTCTCCTAATTGAGGCCAGTTCACTTTCATTCTCAGTGGTGCAAGCTTAAGTTGAAAGACTTGAGAGTGATTCTAGAACAATCTGTAGATTGGTCCTATGTGTTCTTTGCTCTTTGCAGCACACATGATAGCAGTGAATGATAATGTGGCTCTTATTTAGGAATTTTAATTTGTTAGACTTTTAAAGCCATTTTTTTAAAATTGTATTTGATTATCTATTGAAGTGGTTTTTTGGAAGAGAGATTGTGCCATTGTAAGTTAGAGAAAAGTGTTTTTCTTTTTCAAACTTTTTGCTATGGAAAATTTAAAATATATTCAGAAAAAGTAGTATAATGAATCCCATGTACCCCCACCCAACTTCAACATTATCAGCACATGGCTGATCTTGCTTCATCTGTATTTCCCTTCCACTCTGACACTCCCCTCCCCAGTTCAAATTATTGTGAAACAGGTAACAAATTCCAGGTATCATAATTTCATTTGTAAATAAGTAAGCTCTTTTCCTCTTTTCCCCTTTTTGTCATGTACTTCCTGGTCTCCAAAATAAAGTTCATGTTGATGACTAATTTTATAGAATTACAGAAATAAATTAATTATGACATATTTGGTTGTCTTGTTTTTGGAATAAATATGTGAACATTGCTTTGGTCACTGAAAGCAGTAATACCTAAATGCAACCTTGTGAACGTAGGGAGTGCTTTAGCCATTGCTCCCAAACAAGCAAAACAAAAACACAACAAAAAATCCCTAACAATTTCTAAACCAAATCTAAACTGATCTTGAAATTGTGGGATATTCTTAAGCAATTTTGATGTTCTATAAATTTTTCTCCATGGTTCTTGCCTATGGTTTTAGTAAGATTTTATTGGTTTTAGATATTTCTTCCTTTTAGTTCTTTCTTTCTCTCCTTATCTCTTTTTCTTTCTCTCTCTCCCTCCCTTCCTTCATTCCTTTCTTCCTTCTTCCCTTCTCTCTCTCTTTTTTAAAATTCACATTTTAAGATTCTAGACTTTTGTTGCATATTGCAAAATAACCTTGAGGACAGATTTTACAAATTTACACTACTAACAACAGTATATTTCGTTTATTTGATTGCTAGTGAACAATCTCCATGTTTTTCATATGTTTATCAACCTTCTGTAATAGTACTTTTAAAAATCATTTGAGTCTTCTGTTTTATGTCCTCTGGGTCAAATTAGAGTAGAATGAGTTAGAGAGATCTGTCATTTTGAGAACTATTGCTGTCTGTGCCTTTTATATTAGACTTCATCTTCTTTAACCTTTTTTGTGCCTTTTGAATGTTGTTTTTGTTAGTTGCCCTCGAGTTGATTCCAACTCCTGGCAACCCCTAAAATACTCTCCTTATCCACTTGACTCCTGGGGCATTCATATTCTACTAAGCCCCTAAAACTTAAGCCTCTAAACTTAACTTTGTGTATATGTTGTGAAGCAAGAATATAGAGAGACTCCTCTTTCGTTGCAAAGCCGTAGTTTAATGGCACTATGTTGGAACTAGACCAAGTCAAGCATTTTTTTTTTTTTTTTAAATTTACTGACTGAATTTTAGTGGGACTACAGTTATTATAAAATAAAGGCAGTCTGCCATGTGTATGGTTCTGTCTGCCTTAAACACTGATCATGTACTAGTTTAGAAATCATTAGGTAAGACATTGGCATTGTAGATGAGGCTGACAGTCACTTAGTAGTTGAAGTGCTTTTCCTGATTAATAGAATTTTTTATGTGGGAGATGGTTTATGTTTTAATTTGTATTATTACTTAAAATGTAATTTTTTTGGTAGAGACATTGTTGAATTAGAAAATATTAGTAATAAATAGATAGTACTCTTTTAATGTTTAATATGTGCCAAATACTGTTCTTTAAGCACTTTTATATGTTAATCCTCATAGTAACCCTTTGCAATAGGTGCTGTTTTCCTAGGTTTGCCTGATGAGAAAACTGAGGCACTGTAAGATTAAATAACTTGATCAGGGTCACTTAGCTCATTAATGGCAGATAGGGATTTGAACCCAGGTTGTCTGGTTCTGGAAATTCTGGTGGCGTAGTGGTTAAGAGCTACAGTTGCTAACCAAAAGGTCAACAGCTTGAATTCACCAGGCGCTCCTTGGAAACCCTGTCGGGCAGTTCTGCTATCCTTTAGGGTTGCTATGAGTTGGAATCAACTCGACAGCAATGGGTTTTTTCATTTTGTGTGTTCCAGGGCCTACAGTTATAACTACTGTCCTGTATTTACTCCTAAGAATATATAAACTCCTTCTAACTTTGTTCCTGCTTGTATTCTCCTCCCCAGAGGTGACTATCTTGAACCGGAAGTCAATACTACGCTATTTCATTAGGGTATGATTTGGTCACTGGAGGGTAGTTTCCATTCTGAAACTTGAAAGTAGTTAATGAGATTCTACTCATGCTTCTTTATAAATAGGAAAGGGGGAAAGTGGAAATGTGTAGAAAGTAAGATGGTAACTACTCACATCTGCTTTCTTCCACTTTAAAAAACAAACCAACAAATGAACAAAAATCACGGAATGTGGAGTCAGTCTAATATGTCACAATAGGAGTTGCTGAAGCCCATGATTCAGACAGAGTACCAGAATTTTTGTCTTCAGTTGAGGACCTGGAACTTGGCAGGTATATTACTGGAACATTGGCTACCATTATGCATTTCTGCAAAGTATAGGAGTTTGTCCTGAGTCTATAGTAATTGGAATTTTAACAAATCAGGTACCTGATACTTTTTTAGTTATTTATTTCTCTGAAAGGAGCAGAGGATGGAAAGAAAATTGCTAACTGAGGCAACTAAGAGAGGTCCTGGTGCTGAGGGAAGAACTCTAGTCCCAAAGTTCCAGCCACAGTCCACCAGTTACTAAGTGTGACACGGGGCAAATGATGTTGGTTCTTGTGCCTTCTGTTTTCTCTTAAGTGGTCTGGATGTCTTGAAAATAAGTCCTGATTAATATAAGATGTTGTTTGTGGCTTATTAATTTGTGCCTGTTTTTGTGGGAAAGTGATTTAAAATGCCCTTTTTCATAGGAAAAGCATAGACATATGATTTTGGCAAAATAATAATGATTTTCATTGTATCTTTATAACAACTTTAGGGGAAAAACTAGTTAGTGGAGGACTGTGGTGGTGTTTGTTACTAAAATTTTAACCTCGATTATCTCCTACTCAATACATTTTTGCTGGTGAATTTTATGGTGACAAACAAGGACTGCTGATCAGACTTACAGATTTCACAGAAATTTTGGGGGAAGCCTAATAAATTGTATAAAAATTATTTTCGTAGCTACAAAATAGGTTGAAATAAAGAAGGTGAAATTTGTTGGACTCTCTACCAGGTGCCTCCAATTTAACAGGTGTGACCTGAGCTCATTGTAGTTTCCCTTTAGCCTGTTCTTTGTTACCTCCTGGGTAATGGCCACTTAGTCACCTAAGCCAGAAACCTGGGGAGCATTCTTAAATTCTGTCTTCCTCATCCTCCACATCTGGTTCTGATTCGTAGTCTTAAAATTTCAAATGTAGCTATTATTTATTTTCTGATTCAGGTCTATTTACAGCAGGAGCCCTGGTGGTACAGTGGTTAAGACCTTGGCTGCTAACCAAAAGGTCGGCAGCCTGAATCCGCCAGTTGCTCCTTGGAAACCCTATTGGGCAGTTCTACTGTGTCCATAGAGTCACTATAGGGTTGCTCTGAGTCAGAATCGATTCGAAGGCAGCACGTTTGGTTGTTTTGGTTTATATCCCGATTCCCTCTAATCTGTTCTACACTTTGCCAGCAGACCTTCCAAAGGACATCGATTGTAGGATTTGGCCCTTGAAATTTTCTTGCTTCATCTCCAGTATCCCTCTCTTCACTCTCACTTCACTTATACCTGACTATTCTTAGCTTTGCAGATGTGCCATGGTTTTCATATTCACTTGTTTGCTGGCCTGTAGGATCCAGCTGAAGGGCTGCTTTTCTAGATGAATCTGTCTTTCAAATCTCTTCTTACCACCATGTGGAGTAGATTATTCCTTCCTTGGTGTCACCACTGTATAGTAAAAGTTCTCTAAATCAGTCTCCATTTAATGGATAATATGGATTGATTGACACTCTTTATCCCCCTGTTAAACATATTGACCGATGTGCATAGCATGTGCATAGCACACTGAAAACTCAGGCAAGGCCCTCTCACCTTTGCTCCTACCAGGTTACATTTAATGCCTACCAAGAGCCAGCTGGGTTTGTTCTGCAAGCTGTGTATGGTGGTTATACTTGGTATTGTGATTATGTTTTTGAAATAAGTGTTATGTAGACTGATGACATGACTGCTAAAAGAGAAGTGTTCTCATGGAGCTTGGGACAAATATTGAAAATCTAGAAACATCCTTCACTCAAATGGCACTGCAAGTGTCTTAAGTTCTCATTACACTTTAAGAAAACTGAAAATTGTAGGTGGTACGTTATGAACATGATGATTTATGTAAGAATGACAGCATGGAACTCTAGTCAGTGGACTAAAACTCAAAGAAAGCACCTTGGCCCAACAATAAAAGCTCGGTGATTTTATTATATATACCAAGCATATATACTCATATGCCTAAATTGAAATAAGATGCTTAACACATGTCCTTTTTCATGGTACTCAGTTTTAACTTTTTTAGTTAACCAGGAATTGTGTTAAATGTTTATGCGTACTAATTCAATTAATCTTTCAGCAGAAATAGGTATTGGTATTTAACCCTAAGAGAAGGAAGTCTTAGAGAAATTTATTTGGCCGCAGCTAAAAGCTAAGACCACCATCCGTCAGTTTGTCATACTGTGGTGGCTTGCATGGTGCTGTGATGCTGGAAGCTATGCCACCAGTATTTCAAATATCAGCAGGGTCACCCATGCTGGACAGATTTCAGCAGAGCTTCCAGACTAAGACTAGAAAGAAAGGACTGGCGATCTGCTTCTGAAAATTAGCCAGTGAAAACCCTGTGGATCACAACAGAAGGTTGTCTGCTATAATTCTAGAAGATGAGCCCCTAGGTTGGAAAGCATTCAAAATATACAGTGGCCACAACAATGGGTTCAAACGTAACAACGATCATGAAGATTGCACAGGATTGGGCCACATTTTGTTCTGTTATACTTAAAGTTGTCATGAGTTGCATCTGACTCGACGGTAACTAACAACAACAACAACAACAAAAGCTAAGAATGGAATAGTCCAGATTGAAACCCAGGAGTCCTGCTCTTCATGTCTGAGTTATCCTGCCTCCTTCTATTGGTTTTATGTTCCAGCTGTTTGCTTTTGCATCTTCTCCTGTATTGGACAGAGAGCTTTTTGAGGGCAGAGACTTACTACATTCCTTTATATGCCATAAATAACTAAAAATTTTTAAATATATGAAATATTTTTTGTAGAATGTGGGCTGTTGATTATTCTGTGTTGACCTGGAATATTTTGTTCATTAAGGGTTTTAGACACTACTATACTATACTATATATGTATTTGTATACGTATTTGTTCAATAAAAATGAATGGAAGCTTTTGACAAACTGAAGCTATGTCCATGGAAGGGTGACTGGAATGTTGAGGTGAGGAAAAACTATTAGTGCTGTTAAAAGAACTGAAGGAATAAGACTTGCTGGGGTGGGCAGCTTTTGAGCACTGGCATTCAACTTTTTGAACAAGACCCTCTGTAAGAAATACATTTTATATCTTGACCCTTTACTCAATATGGGAATGTTTGTGTGTATATGTGAATGAAAGAAACAAGTTTCATAAATTCTTAGCCTTACTGTGTACAGGGCACTCTGAGATTTTCTTTACTGTTTAATAGTAATAATAATAAAATGCCAATCAGTGATACACTAACTTGATTTCACAACCCACCACTGGACCTATGTTTGGAAAACACTCTGTGGATAAAGCTAAGAGGTTTGGAAGAGTGATGTTTTCTACTTGTTATAAGAAGAACTTTTTAACATTTGGAGCAGGTGGAGAATGTAATGTGCTGCCCTTGGAGGGAGTGTTTCCCAAGGTTTGAAGCACCCAGACCAGAGGCTGATAATCACCTGTTGGAAGGTGGGTGGGAGATGAGTGGAGATTCACTGGGTGGAAGATGGGACTTTGTAACTACCAAGATGTCTTCCAAGTCTAATGTACCTTATGATTCTCATACTGTGACTTGCTGAAATTTTAAGATGATTAAAGTTTTTTAAAGATGAAA
>NW_004443938.1:43124589-43126817 GCF_000243295.1 Trichechus manatus latirostris
AACCAGAGGTCAGACGAACAGGAGCCAGCTGCAGGATCCAGAGTGACCAAAGCCCCATGAGCCTTGCCAGAATGTCCGCTTATATTCAGTGTAGGCCACACTCCAAAGGAAACTCTCTTTCAACTGATTGGCTACTCACAGCAGATCCCATCATGGAGATGTTCACATTATATCAAATCTCATCATGGAAGTGATCACAGCATAACTGCCAAACCACTGAGAATCATGGCCCCGCCAAGTTGACACACAACCCTAACGATCACAACACTTGTCAGCTCATGGCCAGTCTGAGCTATGTGCCTATCCACTTCACCTCCTACTGTAATTTTTTGAGGCAAATCTTAGGAAACTCATTCCATTTGTAAATATTTCAGTATGTATCTCAAAAAGAGAAGGCTCTTAAAAAATTATAAAACCGTTATTATACCTAAAAAGTCAATAGTAGATCTTTAATATCATCAAATGTTCAGTCTGCTCAAATTTCTAATTGTCCTTTTTTCCTTTCATAGTTTTTGAATCAGATTCAAAATCAGGCCCACGCATCGCGATTAGTAATAGGTCTCTTAAATCTTCTTTACAGGTTTTTCTCTTTTCTTTGTTTCCCCTTGCAATTTATTATTATTTTTTTTGAAGAAATTGAGTGATTTGTCCCATGGCATTCTCCACAATTTGTATTTTACTGATTTCATCCCTGTGGTGTAGTTTAACGTGTTTCTGTGTCTTCTGTACTTCTTATAAATGGTAGTTACATAGAAGCTCTTAAGCAGCTTCCGGTTCAGTTTTTTTTTTTTTTTTGCCATGACTTCATCGTCTATTCTATTATTTCTTAAAACAACTCAAGAAGTATAGCAAAGCTAATTGTAAAAATGATTGGATTCCTTACTTAGTTCTCCATTTTCTGAAACCATCCTAAGCCAAGTTCTCCATCAAAAAAGATGGAACCACTCAGCAATTTGGGAAAATAATAATCCTCTGAAAACACCACATCCAAATACAAATTACACAAGAGTTTCTAATCCAGCTTCATTTCCAAAAAAGAAAAGGAAACAGCGGCTGCCTTAGTAATTTCTACAGACCACAAACCAGGTTTTCAGTCAGGGAGGTATTTTACAGTAAAATCAGTCTCCAGTTTTCTAGCACAATGATGAAATATTTCAGTTTTGCTGGTTAAATTTCCCACCTAGTAAGCAAGTATCCTTAGTTGACTATTCCCCCCTTCTTCCTTGGCAACTGGAAGTAGAAGGATGAAAATGGGAAGATGGCAAGCGAGAAAGCAGCCAATGTATGTGGGAAATCAAATAAATGTGTTCTGCAGTGATATTTTCCAGGATATTTGTAATCTTTTTTTCTTTAAACTTTTTACTATGAAAAATTTCTAATGTACAAATAAGTACAGAGGATAGTATAATGAACACCTATATTCCTACCACCTAGTTTTGTTCTCTTGTGTTTATCACACTTTCTAAGATAGGGCAACACTGCTAGTCACCAGAAACTTCTCTTTTTATTCATTTGTTGTCGAGTTTATGGCATGGAAGTTGTTTCTTCTCTCTTTCTTTTGTCAATGCTGATAAATCTTTTGCTAGTTTTTAATTTAATTTTGTTTTGTGTTTATTTTGTTAGGTATTAGGTGAAGAAGATTTTGTGATTAGGTTTTGTTATAACACTGCTGCCTTAATTTATTTTTTAATTATAAAATTGAAACATATACAAACATAGAGTAAAATATGTAATGAATTCCATGTATCCCTTACTCAGCTAATTATCATCATATGACCAGTTTTGTTTCATCTAGCTACCCTTCAAATCCTTGCCCCCCCCCCCCCATTCCTGCTGGATTATTTTAAAGCAAATCCCAGACGTTAGATCACTTCTTCCATAAATATTTTCTCATGTCTATGATGGGCAAGGGCTTAAAAAAGCACAATACTATTGTCATACCTTGAAATTTAATAGTATTTCCTTAATACTATCAAATATTCAGCCAGCGCTCATATTTCCCTGGTTGTCAGAAATGTTTTTACAGTTGGTTTAGTCAAGTTAGGATCTAAATAAAGTCTTCACAATGTATTTGGTTGATAATGCGTCTTAAATCTCTTCATGTGCAGTTTCTTCTGCCTCTTTCAGTTTATTTGTTGAAGAAACTGTCATTTGTCCTATGGAATTTCCCACATACATATACATCCTTGTGGTAGTGTTTAACAGGTTTCTCTGTCTTCTGAATTTCC
>NW_004443938.1:43128857-43130533 GCF_000243295.1 Trichechus manatus latirostris
GGCACTCAACGTCCATGGATCCCTTATGCCTGTGCCTAGGCAAAGGAGCTGTGCCTACCGTGGGTTCCTGGCTTATGGGAGCTGGCAGTTTATTTTTTCCCATTTGTTAATTTGTTCAGTCTCCAAGGCAGGGAGAATGGCTCCGGGCGTGTGACAGATCCTACTTCTGGCCCAGGGGACTCGGCAGTTTTTGAAGCTGATCCAGGACCCAATGCAGAGTAGGGAGCGGGGAGGTAATTGGGAGAGAGGTTTTTCCCTAAGGGGGGTGTTTTTGATCTGTGCGGTAAGCCGTACCCGAGTACTTATTTTTCGCCAATGGTGGCAGCTTCTCATTGGTTCTGGGTGGCCGTGTAGACTCTGTGACACTGGGTCTCTCCTGGTTTGAAAACGTGCTTCCCAAGCACTGCCGCTTGCCTCCCTCACCACTCAACCCCGAGCTGATCAGGCCTGAAGTGCTCAGGCTCTTGCCGGGTCAGATATGGCAACTCCTCGCTGCTTCTGAACCGTCTCTCCCTCTCCTTACCACTCAGTCCGATTCCTTAGCTCTGCCTTTGATGTTCAGGGCTCCAAGATTGCCATATATAATCGAATCACTTGTTTTTTCATGTCTTTGTTTAGAAGGTCCACTAAAAGAGTCTGACTGCTCTGCCTTCTTGGCCCCGCCTCCCAGAACACTATATATGGAGCCCTGGTGGCGCGGTGGTTAAGAGGTCGGCTGCTAACCAAAATGTTGGCAGTTCGAATCCACCAGCCACTCCTTGAAAACCCTATGGGGCAGTTCTACTCTGTTCTATAGGGTCACTATGTGTTGAAATCGACTTGATGGCAATGGGTATTGTTATATATAACAATTGTCCAATATTTTCTTATATTATCTAATATCCAGTGTATATTAAAATTTTTCCAGTCATCCCCATGGTGTCTTTTATCAAACCAAGGAACACATGTTGCATTTGGTTATGGTTATGTCACTTAAGTCTTTTGTAATCTAAAATAGTCCTCCTTCCTTCCCTTTTCTTTCCATTTTCGTGACAATGACTGTTGAAGAGATGAAAGATGTAGCCTAATGTAGAATCTTTTTTCTTCTGTGTATGTCTGATTGTTCCCCTGTGATGGTATTTAACTTGTCTTCTGTTCTCTGTATTTTCTGTAAACTAGAATTTAGATCTGTAGATTAGATTCAGAATAAACATATTTGTCAAGAGTATTTAATAGGCAATGTATATACTTCATATTGCGTTATATCAGAAGCCACATCATGTAGTTATCTGACTACTGACGAAGCTAAGACTGATAAAAGTAGTCACAGATCTCCCCATTGTAAAGTTATGTTTTCCTGTTGAGACAGACGCCATACAGGCGTCTAGTTCCTAATCGGTCTGTCACCTAATAATGTTACCATTCACTGATGATCTTACCTGAATCAGTTATCTTGTTCTAAGTGGCAAAATGGTGATAAAATGGGATTTTTAAATTTTATTGTTTCTTCAACTTTATTAGCTGGCAATTTTCTGTGCAAAATAGCTTTCCCTCATCAATGTAGGCTGTTTGATTACTATGGAATACAGATTCTTATTTGAAATGCAGGAAAAACACTTATTTTTACCATTACCAAATTTCAGAATAAGCTGTAGGTATCATAGTTATCTCAGATTTTTTGTTTGTCTTTCTCTTTT
>NW_004443938.1:43131781-43134465 GCF_000243295.1 Trichechus manatus latirostris
GAATATACATAGCAAAACACACCAATTTCTACGTGTACAATTCAGTAACATTGATTACATTCTTTGAGTTGTGCAACCATCCTCACCCTCCTTTTCTCAGTTGTTCCTACCCCATTAACATAAACTCATTGCCCCCTAAGGTTACTATCTAATCTTTCAAGTTGCAAGTTCTCAGTTTGATCCCATAAAGATAGTTCTTAAAAGAGGATAATGCTCAAGGCAGACATTTTTTTATTAGTTAAGCTAAACTGTTGTTTGGTTTTAAGAAGACTTCAGGGGATATTTTTGGTTTAAAGTTTAAAGATTATCTCAGGGCAATAGTTTCAAGAGTTCATCCAGCCTCCATGGCCCCAGAAAGTCTGGATTCCATGAAAATTTTAAATTCTGTTCTATATTTTCCCCCTTTTGATCAGTATTCCGCTATAGAATCCTTGATAAAAATGTTTGGTAATGGTAACCAGGCACCATCTATTTCTTCTGTTCTCATGGCAAAGGAGGCAGCTGTTGATGGAGACAGTAACACATTCCATTTCCTCCTCCTATTCCTGACTTTCCTTCCTCTGTTGCTTAAAAGCTTGCAAGAGGCCATCTGAGGCACAATTAGTCTCTCCTCCCCTGTGTCCTTTTGACACAACCCTATTAGGCTTTTTGAAAGCAAGAAATTCATTTATTTAAAGGCAATAAAATTTCCTTTGAAGAATAGGGTCAAGTCTCTATTAGCCATACCACACAAAATGTCTACATTATAGAAAAGTGCCATAGAGCAGGGTAAAACCTTGATTCCAGAGACCTTAATTCATCAACATACGGTAAAATGGTGAAGTTAAATCATCTCTAAGGCTTCTTCTGATTTACGGTCTATAATCTTTTACCACTTGTAAAATTATTTTTACTATTTGGTTATTGTTTGAATAAGATATTTCAAGAGTTTTCATGTTGTAACATTTTGTCTTAAACAGCACTTTATTACTTTCTTCCTATTCTGATAATCAGCTTCCTGGGCCATGGACTAAAGGACTGTAAATTTGGAAATGCAAGAGTTCCAACATAATATTTCATATTATAACGTCCATCCTCAGAGGAAATGAGAAGCGGTTTGCATCCTAACCTTTACCTTTTATTCCATCATAATGTGGCTAAACATTCCACTTGGAGAAGGTCAACTTTGTAACGCTGGATCAATAAGCTGCTGCCTTGTTTCCTGCAGACAGCTTTATTTCCTATGATTTGAGTAAACAGATTATGTTTCATCAAGAGTTTAAATGTATAACTGAATTTGTAAAGAACTGTTTTGTAATGGAATAACATTGTAATACTTATGTTTCCAGATCACTGGTAAATCACCACCGGACATTTTAAAAACAGGTTGGTTTAGTAAATTGGCTTTTCTTTTCTCAATGTAGAGTTTAATGTGGATAATGGTCATCCCATCAGCAATAGTTCTTTTCAGTTTAGTAGGTTTTCTTTCCAGAATAAATGTGGCTCAGTTTTATCTTTATGCCCCAATAGTAACTGTCATAAATTGCCAGTTTTCTAATACTTCTAACACTTAACTGAGTGTTGGGTAAAACCACAAGTAATACAGCTGCATGCCATACTAATAAAAACAAAATGTGCCTTCAAAAACCATTTTTTTTCTAAGAATAGAAAGAAGTATTATGGAATTCTGTGTTTATTCAGAGTAAATAAAAGATCATATTGTCGTATATTTTAGTTAAAAGTATTTCTTTTCAGTGTTAGGCATGATTGGTTTGTATAAAATAATTTTGTAAGATCATTTTTATAAGTATAAGAAGAGGATTATTTTTTTAAATGGCAAATGTTTGAAAAATACTGGAAATTACTTTAGCTGCAGAGGCTATGAATACTGTCATATCTAGTAAATAAAGTTTATTCTGTGAATTTTCCAGATGGTAAAGCAACTGGAAGAATTTGATTGATCATTTTTTCCCCATTCATGACATTAATGAATTGAGAATTAGTGCAATTTAAATCTGTATCGGATTATATCATATAAGACAACTCTGACCATAGAGACTTGGTGTCTCTTGTGTGAGAAATACCAGTGTATGTATTTAAAGGGTTAATTGTATCCTGCATCACTGCACAAAGGATTTGAGGCATCTTTTAGAAAATACATATGATAAAACTGCTTAAGTAAAAACAAATCAGGGTTAGTTAATTATAAGTAAAAAGAATATATCATGTGAAGATCTGCCCTCCACATATCTCCTACCCCCAAATATATGTAAGCTGTAGATATAGCCTAACATACTGTGTTCCAGATACTCTCTTTATGTGTGTGTGTGTGTGTGTGTGTGTTGTGTTTTGTTTTGCTTTTACATAAGAAATATTTTTAAAGGATATAATGCTTGATGAAGCCATTACTTTTCCCCAAAATGTCTAGTGGAAATTACTGAAGATGTTTTTTTCCTTGAATATAATCCTTAAGTGTTTTAACCTTTTAAAGTGTAAAGAGAAATAACATTTTGAAAAAAACGAAGTTATAATTGTAGTTGGGACTGATTTTTTTTTTTTTTTCATTTTTAAAGTGATAGCCCTTTATATGCTTTATTGCCCATTTGTTTATTGTTGCAGTTTAAATGACGTTTACATTTCAAGTTAGTCTCCCATACAAAAATTTATACATACATTGTTATGTGACCCTAATTGCTCTCCGCGTA
>NW_004443938.1:43134902-43136010 GCF_000243295.1 Trichechus manatus latirostris
AGCATGGTCCCCAGACCCCGCATCCCTGCTACTCTGTCCCTCAAAGTGTTTGATTGTATTCAGGAAACTTCTTAGCTTTGGTTTAGTCCAGTTCTGCTGACTTCCCCTGTAGTGTGTGCTGTCCTTCCCTCACCTAAGCTAATTCTTATCTGCTATCTAGTTAGTAAATAACCCTCCTCCTCCCTCCCCACCCTCATAACCATCAAAGAATGTTTTCTTCTGTGTTTAAGCCTTTTGTTGAGTTTTTATAATAGTGGTCTTATACAATATTTAACCTTCTGTGACTGACTAAATTCACTCAGCATAATGACCTCCAGATTCCTCCCTCAATGTTATGTTTCACGGCTTCATCGTTCTTTATTGTTGCGTAGTATTCCATTGTGTGGATGTACCATAATTTGTTTATCCATTCGTCCGTTGATGGGCACCTAGGTTGTTTCCGTCTTTTTGCTATTGTGAACAGTGCTGCAGTGAACATAGATGTGCATATATCTATTTGTGTGACGGCTCTTATTTCTCTAGGATATATTCCAAGGAGTGGGATAGCTGGATCGTATAGTACTTCTATTTCTAGCTTTTTAAGGAAACACCAAATGGATTTCCAAAGTGGTTGTACTATTTTAAATTCCTGCCAACAGTGTATAAGTGTTCCAGTCTCTCCACAACCTCTCCAGCATTTATTATTTTGTGCTTTTGGATTAATGGTAGCCCTGTTGGGGTGACATGACATCTCATTGTAGTTTTGATCTGCATTTCTCTAATGGCTAATGATCGTGAGCGTTTCTTCATGTGTCTGTTAGCCACCTGAATATCTTTTTTGGGGAAGTGCCTGTTCATATCCTTTGCCCATTTTTTAATTGGGTTATTTGTCTTTTTGTTATTGAGGTTTTGCAGTATTGTGTAGGTTTTAGAGATCAGACGCTGATTAGATTTGTTGTAGCCAAAATTTTTTTCCCAGTCTGTAGGTTGTCTTTTTACTCTTTCGGTGAAGTCTTTTGATGAGTATAAGTGTTTGATTTTCAGGAGCTCCCAGTTATCTAGTCTCTCTTCTGGTGCTTGCGCATTGTTTCTTATGGTTTGTATTGTGTTTATGCTATGTATTAGGGCT
>NW_004443938.1:43137674-43148408 GCF_000243295.1 Trichechus manatus latirostris
TGTAGGCACAGGCATCTGGCTGCAGCAAGGGGACACACTCTGAGCAAGGTAGGGGCTAACGGCTGCCCGAGTGTCCAGGAGGAAGACGTGTCCCTGTTCCCTAGAACACGTAGGTGTGTGGGTTTTGCAGCTGGACTATGCGCACCTAATGCTGTTGGCTGTATGGACTGGGGGCACCTCTTATTCATGGGCCCCTCTTGCAGGTGGCTAGGTGGTGTGGGTGGAGCTAACAGTCCTCAGACCCCTGATGTGTGTAGGTGAAGACCCTGCTTAATGGGCAGAGCAGTGTCAAATGTCAAGAACCTGCCACTTCACAGCTGAAACAGTTGAAGTTAGAGTTCAGGTATATACCTGTTGTACTGTGGTAATAAGGGCCTACGTTGTTGAGATGAGCCCACACAGGTCTATGTAGGGCGCCCACACAAGTCTATGCAGGGGGAAAGGCACTCAAAGTCCGTGGATCCCTTATGCCTGTGTCTAGGCGAAGGAGTTGTGCCTACCCTGGGTACCTGGGTTAGGAGAGCCGGCAGTTAATTTTTTCCCATTTGTTAATTTGTTAAGTCTCCATGGCAGGGAGAAGGGCTCCGGGCGTGTGACGGATCCTACTTCCAGCCCAGCGGACTTGGCAGTTGCTGAAACTGGGCTGGGTCCCAGTGTAGAGCAGGGAGTGGGGAGGTAAATGGGAGAGAGTTTTTTCCCTAAGGGGGGTGTTTTTGATCTGTGCCATAAGCCATACGCATGTACTTATCTTTCGCTGATCTAGGACTGCTTTTCACTGCTTCCCTGTGGCTGTGTAGACTCTATGGCACTGGGTTTCTCCTGGTGCGGAAAACGTGCCTCCTGATGACCGTTGCTTGCCCACCTCATCGGTCACCCCCAAGCTGATCAGGCCTGAAGGGCTCAAGCTCTCACTGGGTCAGGACTGGCAACTCCTCGCTGCTTATGAACCATCTTTCCCTCCCCCTGCCTTTCAGTCCATTTGCTCAACTCTGTCTTTGATGTTCAGGGCTCCCAGATTGCCACATACAATTGAATCACTTTTTTTTTTCGGGTCTTTGTTGTAAGAGGGTCTGCTGGAAGCGTCTGACTTCTACACCAGCTTGGCCCCGCCTCTGTTGCCCATTTGTTTAAACTCCGGTTCCTATGAAGTGAGTCTTATTCAAGGAACAGCTCAGATGTCAGCTTCCCTGTGAAGTCTTTCCTAATACCTGTGTTTTCTAAATGTCTATAGAAATTTAAGGGTTCTTACCAGATTGGGTTTTTAAATCTTAAAAATGACAGTTTTTTCCCACTATGTGGATTTTTCCAGTGCAGCAACCCTATTTTACTTATTCGTGTATTCTTAGTGATTGGCGTTTATTAAGCATGGAATAGGTGGTCATGAAATGAGTGAAAATTGGTAAATGAAATAAAACATTTTAATGAAGTTTGGACTGTTAAAATTCTTTGCTTATTCGGGGGTAAGTGAATATATTGACAGACTTTGGTAAACTTTTTATTGTACAGAAATTTCTGAGGTGCTCATATTAATGTGAATTGACTTATAATTGAATTTGAAGCACATTCTTGAATGGAGAAGATGGACATGTTTAGCTGGTGGCTACTGCTTTTTTACCGAACGTTTATCCATCCTTACCTTTTTCCTGTCCCGCTCATTGGAAAAGGTGACTTCTTCCAGGCTGTGGATAAGTAAGCTCCCATGAGTTATGCCCTAGAATCCTGTCCCATCACTTATAGCCTAATCAGAGATGTCCTTCTATTTATTAATCCCTCCCTATTCTGTATCTTCTTTTCCCTTTGTCTAGACAGTGGTTCTTAACCCTTGCTGTACATTAGAATCACCTGGGAACCTAAAAAAAAAGAAAATACCTGGGCTCCACCCCAGATCAGTTATATAAAAATCTTAGAACCATAGAATTGTAGAGTTGGAAGATATAAAAGTTCTATTTTATGAGGGAACTGAGACCTAGAGACTTTAGGGGATATTTCTAAACTAGTGCTTCTAGTTAATCTAGACATGGGACAAGAACCTAGGACCTGTCAATCTCCATCCGACCACCTCTGAATTATTGAATCTCATCTATTCAGTCTCCTAATTGTTTTTATTCCTCCTAATCTCTGTTTTCCAGTTTATTTTGCCCTTTATGCTATTATTATTATGTCTTCTGTTTTATTATCCATTCTCCTGCTCAAGTACCTCTAGTAACTACCATCTACCTGTGTTGTTATTGTGTGCCAATAGTTGATTCCAACTCATAGTGACCCTTTAGAACAGAGTACAAATGCCCCGTAGGGCTTCCTAGGCTGTAATCTTTATGGGGAGCGGATTGCCAGGTCTTTTCTCCTGAGGAGCTGCTGGTAGGTTCGAACCATGACCTTTCATTAGCAGCCAAGTGCTTAACTGTTATGCCACCAGGGCTCTCGACTTTCTACCTATAGGGGAAGTCAAAATTAGGTTCATGTTTTATTTGTTTTCTACTTGGAAGCTTTCTCTAGCCAGAGGATTCTTCTGTGTTTTGTACAGCCATTGTTTTCCGAATTTTTTTTAGGACATTCCATAAATGGTACCTATAATTCCATCTTCCTTTCTCTTTGCCTACCTGGTTCCTACACCAAATCACAGAATGTTAGCTCTAGAGGATAGAGTAGTCATTTAGTTCAGCCTTTTTTAATTTATGGATGAAGAAACTGAGACCCAGAAATACTAAGTGATCCCCCACTGTGTACTACTCAGGCCACAAAACAAATTAGTCTCAGTCCCAGATTATAACTCAGGTCTCTCTTCATTTTTCACAAGACCTTTTTCTTTTAAAATATAACTCAGATTCCGCCATTTTCCTGAAACCTTGGTATTTCACCTCAGAGGGTTCATTTTGGCCTCCAATTGTATTGTGGCAACATTTGTGCTTTGTGGTGTAAAAATAACCAACAATGACATTACTAAGCTTTGAGTGCCTACTTTGTGCTAGGCACTGTGCTGAGCATGTTATTTATCTCATTTTTACCTCACAATTACACAAAGTCATTGCTGTCAAGTCATTTCTGACTCATAGTGACCCTCTGGGACAGAGTAGAACTGCCCCCGTAGGATTTCCAAGGAACAGCTGGTGGATTCGAGCTGCCTACCTTTTGGTTAGCTGCTGAGCTTGTAACCACTGAGACACCAAAGAGAGTAAGTATTGTTATTCACATTATAGAAATAAGGAAGCTGAGGTTTAGAAAGGAAAGTCTTAAAAGGTCAAGTCAGTAGCAGAGATTAAATTTGGGCTCAGGTCTATCTGTCTGATCCTAGAGTCAGGCTCATCTACCCTGTATTGTAATCTTTTATATGTAAACATCTTTTGTCTTCCACTGGATTGTAAGGTTCTTGATAATAATGAACAAGTCACTGATTTTTTTTTATTGTGGTAAAAATATGTGTAAAATTTTTTACCAATTCAACAAGTTTTACATGTGTAATTCAATGACATCGATTAAGTTCATTAGGTTGTGCAATTATCTCTATCCTTTTTCAAATAATTTCACCACTATTAACCAAAACTCAGTGCTCCCTAACTAGTGACTCCTCCCTCCCCCTTTCCTGGTAACCACTAATAAGCTTTGGTCTCTGTACATATGCCTATTTCACATAGGTGGGATTATACAGTATTTGTCCTTCTTTGTCTGACTTACTTCACTCAGCATAGTGTTTTCAAGGTTCATTCATGTTGTAGCATGTGTCAGGACTTCATTTCTGTTTATGGCTGAATAATATTCCATTGCATGTAAATACCACATCTTGTTTATCCATTCATCTGTTGATAAACATTTAGGTTGTTTCCACTTTTTGGCTATTGTGAATAATGCTGCAGTGAACATTGATGTACGGGTTCCTGCTTGTGTTCCTGCTTTCAATTCTTTTGGGTGTATCTAGGATTGGGATTTTTGGGTCATATGATAGTTCTATATTTAACTTTTTAAGAAACTTAACAGTTTTCCACACAAGCTGTACCATTTTGTCATTCCATCAGCAATGGATGAGGGTCCAAAAAATTTCTCCACGGCTTTGCCAACACCAGTTATTTTCTTTTTTTTTTTGATCATAGCCATTCTAGTGGAGGTGAAGTGGTATCTCATTGTTGTTTTGATTTTCTTCATCCTAATGTGTTTAGGGGATCCTGCTGGCGTGCTGGTTAAGCGTTTGGCTGCTAACCAAAAGGTCAGCAGTTCGAATCCACCAGCCGCTCCTTGGAAATCCTGTGTGGCAGTTCTCACTCTGTCCTATAGGGTCATCATGAGTCAGAATCAACTCGATGGCAACAGATTTGGTTTGGTGTTTTTTCAATGTGTTTGGTAAAATACAGGGTCAGTGAAAACAAGTGAAACCCTCAAGGAGATGGACTGACAGGATAGTTGCAACAATGGCCTCAAATATAGCAAAGATAATGGAGATGGCATAGGACTGGGTAACATTTTCATTCTGTTTTACATAAGGTCGCTGTGAGTCTTAGCCAACTTGATGTAACTACTACCAAAAACAATGACTAATGATGTTGAACATCTTTTCTTGTGCTTGTTGGCCATTTTTATTTGCTCTTTGGTCACAAATGTCTCTTTATTTCCTGCAGCATCTATCTCAGAAGAGCTCAGTAAATAACTGTTGACTTCAGTTGGGAGGATCATGACTTGGTGACCACGTTTTGAAGGCCAAGGCATTGCTACAGTGGGGAAGGAAGCAGAAGCTTCAATGTGAAGAGCAAGAGTAGGATTATATTTAGTGACTGGATCTAGGAAGGGGACAGGGATATGGGACTGATTGAAGTTTCTATGGAATGATGTGGGCAGGAGAGTTCCATAATTTTCCTTATTTAGGGTTTGTAACAAGATACACATTTATTTACCTTTAAGAGTTTGCAATAGCATTTCAGTTGCACATTGTCGTTTCTGTCTTTTTTCATTGTTATATATGCTGTTTCTTTCTTTAAGTAGTCTTGAACCTGTCTCTCAACAGAAGTATCAGCAAGTACCTTTCCATATAAGATTGATCTTTTTAACCAAGAGAGGTCTTGGATGATTTTCTGAAATAGGATCCTGAACTTTGTCATCTTAACTGAGAACTTCTGAACTGGTAGGATGCTTAAATGGTACAAGTACATTTTGATTATGGATGTGGGTTATGTAAATGATTGTCCTTTTGTAGTCAGGTAATTAGGTGTGAAGAATCTTTTGTCCCTTCTTTCAGTTAGGAAAGCGAAGCCCTTAAGCTCTTTAGGCATATTGATTTCTCAATTTTCTAGGATTTGAATTTAGTCCCTTTATTTTTTTGAAGTAACACCCATAGGATTTTGTGCCAGCTTATTCTTTAGTGATCAGGAGTATGGGAATAAATCCTTAACCTCCCACCCCCTTGTAGTAAAGGGAAGTAGATTCAAGAGTTGTAGGTTGATCTTTGGAGTTTATGTTTCAGGACATTTGAATAACCTTTGTAAAATGAATACTCTCTGTGTTCTAAAAGGGAAGATAAGTGATGTGTTCAGGCTAAACTAAGTGTAGAAAGAGTGCTGGTCTAGGAAGCAAGAGACCTGGGTTGTTCTAGTCCTTATCTTATCATTAACCAGTTCTGTGATCTTGGAAAAGTAACACTGAACTTCATTTTCTTCATTTTTAACTTTTAATGAGTTGGAGTATATTATCCCACCCTAATGTTTATTGGTCCCAGACATCAAATTTACTGTTTGTATCTGGTAGATTTGAAACTATAGTTAATATTCTCATTTGATTGGGAAAACAGGTCTCTAGTGTCAGTTTCCAACAGTATTAAGCCTGACATATATTCAGAAGGTGATGTGCCAACTTTATGGCTCGCCGCACTTATTAGGGGGTGTGTTAGTAGACATAAGCACCTGTACTTGTGTGTTCAAGCAGTTGTTGGTGACTGTAGGTTTAAAAACCAGTTGTTGTTATTTCTGACTCATGGCTACCTAGTACATCAGAGTAGAACTGCTCCATAGGGTTTTCAGTGGCTGAATTTTTGGAAATAGATTGCCAGGCTTTTCTTTTGAGTTACTTCTGGGTGGACTTGAACCAAATCCAACCTTTTGGTTAGCAGCTGAGTGTGTTAAACCGTTTGCAACACCAAGAGACTCCAACTCTAGGTTTACCCCTTGCTTTTTAAATTTAATGTTGAGTAGGGAGGTACCACTGTGAGATAGAGCATCCCTGTTGGCTCAGTGGTTAAGCGCTCGGCTGCTAACTGAAAGGTCAGCAGTTGGAACCCACCAGCTGCTCTGCAGGAGAAAGATGTGGCAGTCTGCTTCTGTAAAGATTATAGCCTTGGAAACCCTATGGGGCAGTTCTACTCTGTCCTATGGGGTGGCTATGAGTTGCAGTCAAGTTGATGGCAGCTAGTTTGGTTTGAGTTTTTATTGTGAGGTAAGTATACTTACTCAACATTGATATGTGTAAGGTGTGAGTGGTTATTGGTTGTTGTTGAGTTGGCTCTGACTCATGGCGACCCCATATATAATAGAAGGGAATGTTGTCAGTTTCTGTGCCATCTTCATGATCATTGGTATGTTTGAGTCCATTATTGTGGCCATTGTCTCACTGCCTCCATCTCACTGAGGGTTTCCCTCGCCTTTGCTGGACCTCCACTTTACCAAACGTGTCTTTCTTTAGTGTTTATTTTCTCTTGATGATGTATCCAAAGTAAACAAGTTGAAGTCTTGTAGACATTATTTTGTGGTCCATAGGGTCTTCATTGGCTAATTTTTAGAAGTAGATTGTCAGTCCTTTTTTCCTAGTCTGTCTTTGTCTGGAAGCTTGGATAAAACCTGTCCACCATGGGTGACCCTGGTGGTATTTGTAATACTGGTGGCATAGCTTCCAGCATCATAGTAACATGTAAGCCACAATACAACAAACTGACATATAGGTGGTGGATAAGGTTGTTTCCTTGTGGTTACTATTTTGGCAGGGCTGGTGGATAAGAAAATGTCCTCTTTCATACCATTTCTCAAAAATACAAATTCTTCTGTGACTTGGGATATTAAGTGAAGTACTGAATAGAACTTGGGGGTTAAAGTCTAAGACCTCCTGACTTTAATTGCCTTGGGCAATTTAATCTGGCAAGTGAACCTAGCCTGTAATGTACTGAGGTGATGGTCACCCTGCTCCACTGCTTGTTGTTGAGATGAAAGTATGAATTTGAAAATACTTTGTGAATGGAATAGTGCTAATTTATATATTTTATGACCATTGAGATGTCCTGACATTCCATGCAGACCAGTTTTTGAATCATGAGAGAAAATGAAGGTTTATGTAGTACCTTTCTTTAAGGGAAACCTGTTATTTCACTCATTCCACCAACGGAGCTGGAAGGAGATAAATGCTACTGAATCTTACGGGTGAAGAAAAATTGCCCTTCCGTCGTTCTAAAACTTTACTATGCTAAACCCTCTTTATGCAAGACTTCATTGTGCTGGCCTAAGGCTGTTAGCTTTACTGAGATTCTTGATATGGTGGTGTACAGGAATCTAACAGATACATGAACTTGCTCAAGGGTTTATCTGGTAAACATTTCTTTGAGCAATGTCTCATCAAATGTGTTTTTTAGAGGCATCTTTCTTAGAATTGAAGCTGTCTTGAAATTTGCTGTATTAGTTTAAATAGTTGCCCTGTTCCCTCTTCCCTTTCCCACCCTATTCTCTTTAGAATGAGTGGCCTTTCTCATAGGTAGAGGCTATACCTTCTACTTTGTCAAGAAATCGTTTCATGGCATTTAAAGACAAAATGTGAATATTACAATAGCAATTTTCTAGTTCTCATTTGTATACTCTATTAAATGCTACCTCTAGAGTTAAAAGGTTGAGATAGAAAACATTATTAGAGCTTCATGGTCAGAATGTGTTTTCCACACATTCATAATTTTCATGGTTCATTTTAGAGTAAACTAATTAATAGCTCATAGGTTGGATTATTTTTATTTTTTTACTTGTAAATGTTTACAATTCTACTGAATTTTCAGCTAATATTTGTAAATCATTTTCTTTATTGTGACAATATAACAGAAGAATTGAGTGAGGAAATCAGAAAGTTTTGAATTGTAACGTTATCCAAGAGTTAGATTTAATTTATAGTTAGTAAAATTTCCAATTAATAATATAAGATGATCTTAATATTTAGAACTTAGCTTGCATTCTGTCAACTTGCTTATTGACACAAACCTATGCTATTGAATTTTCACTCTGTGTTTAATTATATCATAGCCGTTTTGGGCGCTTACTCAGTTTTGTTTGTGGCTTTTAAGTTCTTGGTCCATTGTTGTCACTTAAGTACCTTACTTTATTGTGCAGTTAAAAACAACTCTTCGTGTGTTTTCTCAGTCTTACCTGTTTGCTCTCTTTTCTACCCATTAGTCTAAATGGGCATTTAGGTAAATCTGCTTACTTAATACTTAAACCAACAATTCAATCATTTTGCCTTTTTTGGGTGCCTGCTAGATATTTAGTGCTGTGCTACATTTTAATATTCTCGACTATTATTTATAAACTTTTAATTGGTTAGAACCTTGGTATCTAGATGAAGGATCTCATTTATTAGGAGCTGTTGCTCTATACGTATGATTAGGTTTGACTACAAGTCCATTTTTACAAGATGACTCTGGTGGAGTCATTATATAAATGATTCTGATTGATTTAATTCAGATTAAGAAAATTGTTTAATACTGAGTTAAGTGCTTGAGAAATTGCCTATTTAGAAATGTAGTACAGTTTAAAAGTGATACTGTTTGAGGATCTAAAATATGCAGGGAAGACTGCATGTTTTACTTTGATCTTATTACCGTACAAAAAAACTTACGTAAAAATGATTTGTCACCAACTTCCTGCTTTCTGAAAAAGTAGCAGGATAATATCCAAATCTTGGTCATTTAAATCAATTGAGAACTACTTTCAATAAAAGCCCGTTGATTTAGTTTTGGCAGTTTTTGGAGCACTTGCTCAATAGTTGCTTTTAAATACTTTAAACCAGGGATCATAGAGGGTGTGATGAGAGTGGGAGGTTCAGGCAGCCTGAAGGGCCGCTGAGCTGAGCCCTGTCATACCGCTGAGGGGCTGCATTGCCCAGTGGTAAGAGGTCAGGCCCTTAATTAGACATTTGGTTGGAATCCTGCCTTGTCTCTTGCTGACGTTGCTTTTGAGTGGGTCAGTTAACTTCTCTGAGCCTCTAGGTTCTCATAGAGTTCTTATGGAACTGCTAATAATTGGACTCTTCCTCTTATTAGTAAAGGAGCCCAGGTGGTACAGTGGTTAAAGCACTCGGTTGCTTTAATTGAAAGATCGGTGGTTCAAACCTACCAGCCGCTCCACAGGAGAAAGATGTGGCAGTCTGCTTCAGGAAAGATTTACAGCCTTGGAAACCCTGTGAGGCAGTTCTTCTCTGTCCTATAGGGTCTCTATGAGTCGGAATCGACTCCACGGCGGTAGGTTTGGTTTTTTTTGGATTTTGTGCGGGGTGAAGGGGCTGCATGGAAAAAAAAAAAAAGCAAGCCTTCCTTGAGGATTTCATTGTTGGGTAAAGGACTCGGAACAATCAATTCTTGGTCCAGATGTTCAGGTAGTGTGGCACCAACAGCTGCGGCCTGTTAAACAACATCAGGCAGTTTGGTAGCAGTTAAATGTCATTGGAATGTTCAGGTAATTGCTTTGTAACTTGACAGGCATCCCTAAGTTTCCAAAGTAAATGTATAAAATGTAAGTCCTTCTTTGCCATGTATATCATATTCAGGATTCCATGGGGAGAAATGAACTTTTAATTTCTGGAATTAATTTGTCAATTTAAAAATAGAGCTGGGATCACTGTAATCCTTTCTGCATGTTTTTAAAAGTTTATTTCCACAGAATGTAAATTTAGCTTTTGAAAGGACAGTGGTTAATATATTCTGTACCCAGGTTACTCTTCAGGATTTGACTAGTGGAATTTACTTAAAAGACCTTTTTACAAATACTCAAGTCGAGAGTGGGGTGGAGGAGGTATTTTCAGGTTTTTGCAAAATAAAACGCTAAAACTGTTATGCTTTTCAGGCCTCGGTAAAACCTAAGGCCTCAGCTTTCTGAAGTATAGCTTCTTCATGGTTTTCCCAAGTGTAGCCCACCAAAGGGAGAAATTATGAGGAGACAGTTTTTTATTTCCTTACCAGAAAGAGATGCTAGGGAACGAAATACTCATAAATACGAAATGTTTAAATGCTTTTTTTCCCTTTAGTATTTTCTCCCCAGTGTTAACACTAGTGAGCATACTGGCTGGAAGATGGGAAGGTTGAAATGTTTCCTGTTTAATAAAATTAGCTGATGACTCACATTCCCAGAGAGAAATTTGCAGTACCTTAAAAGTGGACCTTTTCTTACTTTGGAACCCTCTCCAGCTGAGATGAGCAGTCATTATGGCATACTGTCAGTAATTTGGCTAGTCACAAACGCAACGTGATTTTTATGGCGTGTGTGAAGAATTGGGACACAAGGGATAAAGATGTAGCAAGTTCAGAGTGTTTCAGAGTGAGAAACATTGCTTTAAACAGTGATTACTTAGAGCATTTTAGTCATGTGATATACAAAGTATGTCTGGAGGTCAATAATGAAGAGAAAATATATACATAAGTTAATGTATTTATCTGTAGTAGGGCTATGAAACTAGTAGAATTTCTCATACGTGTAAAAATGATGTGGGGGTGGTGTCTGACCTCCTGTAACTTCACAA
>NW_004443938.1:43149103-43151138 GCF_000243295.1 Trichechus manatus latirostris
TGTATGATTTAGAGACTGCACAGTCTTTTTTCTTCCTTCTGATTATGGAGCCTTAAAGAAATTCTGTCATCTGAGGGCCTCTTCAGTGTGGGAATGTACTTAGAAAATGTAATGTTTTACCGTTCAAACTGCTGAATCAGATTTAACAATATGATCATAGTTAACATTTTTCCTTTTAAAATAACAAACCAGTTAGAGTTTGTTTTTTGTATAGTCTAATATGTCCTGAGCATTAGACATTGGAATATTTTTCTTCATTACTTTTATTCCCTGGATAGCAAAATTGTCACAATGAGGGATGACACAATCCATTAGTGACAAATAGTGCATAACTGGGTAGTCTCAGAAGAGGAAAATGAGGCCTGTATGCAGAACAGAAAACCCTTTCGTGGCCACGTTAACGAAGGGCTTTTGCTTTTCTAAGGGGACTAATAATTGCTTTGCCTCAGGAGAGATAGTATTTTAAAACAGATATTAATTTTTAAATGGTATCGGTAATTCTGATGTTGCTCTAGAGTGGTAATGTTAGTAGGTGATTTATGTTATCTCTGTTTATAGCACTAATGAAGGGCAAATCTACTTCATGAATTATAACTCTAACTTTTAAGCCCAGACATCTAGTTTTATGAGAACATGTTGGAATGCTGTTTAATAGTATCATTTTTGTTGGTCAGATCTTTTGAAATTATCTCAGCAGCCACCAAATAAGTATACTACATAGATATTTGAATTTTGCTAAGGCACTTATAATAGAAGTTATGGTGCAGAATTTTCACTTTTGGAAATATTTCATCCATGGAAATATTTCATCAAGTCCTGGAAGTTTTGAATAAACTCTTTAAAATTGGAAATCAGCAGAAAGTTGGATTGACCTTGGAATATCATGACTCTTAGAAACACGAATAAATACTTTTTACACAATTGTTTTTAAATTTTTTGGGGGACATAAAACTCATGTTCACCGTCAAATCCCTAATGCCTAGCTTAGGAGCTTACTATATTCTTGTTGAATGAATGAATAAATTTTTTTTTTTTTTTTTTGGTTTGGTAAGTTTAATTTTCCCAGTTTGAAAACTGTCTTAAGGCATTGCTGCTTTTACATGTACACACAGTGTTTGTAAATTATTATTAATAAAAAATCCTCACAATTGCTTTAAATGTTTTCCTGACATGATGTGGGAAGGGTTGCACTTATAACGTATAAAAATTGAATAAGGGTAAAAAGTCTCCACAGATTATCCTTTATTTCAGAAAGCTGAGCAACCTGCTGTCCTTCAGTGGAGTGTATGTATCTTGTAATAAACAGTGGGAGACGAACTTAAATCACACAGAGTATTTCATTTTTCTAATGTAATGTTCTTATAAACTTTTCAGAGTGATGCTAGTCCTATTGCTATGATGTTTGGCTCATGGAGCTGCTATTAATCATTGGCCGCATTCACCATTGGCCTTGTATTTTTTTGGCAAACATTTGTGTCTCTGCAGGTTTGTGAGGTAATTGGTAATTGCTTGACTTCCTAGGCAACAACCTGCTGAGACTCAATCTGCTGTATTCCAGGGGGAGCTGTAACAGCTATGTTGGGGTGTGGCCCTTGTGGAAAAGGAGCTTTACTTGCCTTATTGTCAGCTTTTGTTGTATTACACACTTAGATGTGAGTCTTAAGTTGTAGGCCTTGCTGTTATGACTTTAAGTGTATTTCAGGTTTAAAGGAATCAGTTGCACCTAATGGTTCTGGCTTGCAAAAAGAAAAGAAAAAAAAAAAACAGACCCAACCTGATATACACAGGAAATTTAGCTTTTTAGTATTTGATTATCATCAAGTAATTTTCACTCATTAGGAAAATGTATATGAGGTGCCTGCTTAGTTGTTTACATAGTATGTGCTTGGAATGAGGGCTCTAAAAGTAGTAAGAATTTTTGTACTTGAACTTAGTGAGACAGATGAGCTAAACAGATAAAACAATGACAGAGTGATTTTAAGATCAGTCATATGTATTAATTGAGGTACATAAAGGAATTTATTGGTTAAGAGCT
>NW_004443938.1:43152085-43153211 GCF_000243295.1 Trichechus manatus latirostris
CTGGGGCAAGAGGACTGGGTAGAGACGGCATTCCATACAAACTAGAGGATTTAAAATATGGTATGAAAGGCCGTAGGGATTTATTGTAGCTGCTAAGTTGTGGCAAGATGAAAGTAGCATTTTAAAAAGATGAATGGGGTTTGACAGAGATGGCTAGGACAGTTTATATGAAAGGCTTGAATTGGTGTTGTACACCAGGAGAGATGGGTTTATTGATACACAGTGGCTTTCCTCACAGGGCGACATTTGACTTGTTCAGTTTGCCTTAGTCTAGGGTTTGAGCCTCTGTCTTACAGGCACAAATGCAATTTTGTCAGTCAGTGTTTTGTTAATGGGGCTTGGGAGAGCTGAATAATGCCATTCCTCCTCCCCTGCCAAGCAAGAGAAACAAAAACTCCACTCTCACAAACAAATAAATAACAAACCTCTGTAAGAAATGGGAAGGTTTAAATTAGAATGACAATCTGTTAATTTACGAGAAGTAGAATTGGCAAGAGGAATTAAATATAAACATCTTTCTGACTGGTGCATGTTCTGCTTGTTGGCCACATGGCATATGGTCAGATGGTGAATTGTGAGTGAGAAATTAGAACTGGAAGGTTGCTTATAATGATAAGAGGTGGTTTATGAGTAAGTGATTGTTATTTTTTGTGTCTGCTTTCTGTTGGTTCCTGGACTAGGTGCTTTGCCTTCCTCATATAACATCAGCAAGATGGGCCCAGTCCTTGCCTCTATCCATCCTCGCAGTAGTGCTTTTCTTGAGTATGTGCATCAGTCTGGCCACATACTGTCTCTCTCTGAATTTCTTTTCTCTGTCTTCTCATTTTGACTACTCTTAAGATTGACAGCATTTTTCTTAAGTCATGTTGATAATTTCAATCATATTGCTTCCAGTTTTAGTGACCTGGGAGCCATTTGGTATCTTTTAGCTGACTTTGCTTAGCTCTGCTTTGATCCACTGATTTCCTGTACTATCAAGGGATAATCTTATATTTAGGTTTCCTTTTGCCCCTATGTATTGCATACAATTTGAAATAGACCACGACTGTTGGCAGGGAAATGAATCAGGAGGCCAACTCAGGGCTTCAGTTGCGACTCACAATGATAATTCCAGCTCTGAGCTTCC
>NW_004443938.1:43167366-43170089 GCF_000243295.1 Trichechus manatus latirostris
AGGTGGGCAGTTCGAATCCACCCGCTGCTCCTTGGAAACGATGCGGGCAGTTCTACTCTGTCCTGTACAGTCCCTATGAATTGGAATTGACTCGACGGCGGTGAGTTGGTTTGTTTTGTTTTTCCCTCTCCTCTTCTTAAATAATTGAAAGAGAAAGCATGGATTGATTTTGTGTACCTGAATAAAAAGCTGAGAGGAACTTCAGCTACATCCTTGCGGCTTGCCCAAATGCATTCACATGATCCATTAAGATTGTAGGAAAACCACAGAATCAAATGGAAGATACAGTGAGTGGGCTGCCCGAGGGCTTTTTTTTTTTTTTTTGGTAATGATAAGGCAAATGTACCCATTTTAACTACTTTTCTTATTTGAAACATGACAAGTTGAGAATAATGGGAAGCCATGGACAATTAAGCCTCAGGAAATGGCTTCATGTGTTGCCTATTGAATCCTTGACGATTTGGATAAAATGGAAACAGCTGTGATTCCAAATACCCTATAAATTTCAAATGTTAGTGTAGCACACTTTATGAGCTGATTTAATGAAGAACTTTGCCCACATGTCTTTGGTGACTTGCTTTCAGTTTTCTTCACAAAAATGCAAACTATTTGGGGCACTTTCATATTGCTAAATGAAAAATTGTGTGCATTTGGCATCATAAAACAAGTAGCCGTGAGAGATAGGTTCGGCTAGAAATTGACTACATTTTTGTGGGAGAACGGGTGAAAAGGGCAGTTTCCTGTGTTGCTGCCAAAAGGTCTGAACAATTTGTAGTAGCTTGTCGCTAGAAAACAACTTCTGTGAGGCAAAAACAGCAACTCCGAACTGGCTGTGGGTATGTGTGAGAAAATACTCTTTTTTTCTTTTTACTCTATTGTTAGGTTTTTTAGAAAATTTCTTTTATAAAGTGAATTTTTAATCTTAGCCTCTTTGATTGATTTAGATAAAAGTCTGGGGAAATATATTTGGAGTTAGCTCAAATGGGGCATAATGTAGTACTTAAAAAAGGTAGCCGTTATATTTTGCTGTTATTTAGCCATGGGCTTGGAGGGTAAAACATTTTTCTCCTGTCTTAAATGTGCAAGTCAATCTTGTCATCGAGTCATGTATTTTACAGGAGTGGGTTTGGTTTGTGGTTTTTCAATTAACTATTTAGAAATGTCTTCTTCTTATTCCATTTTATATTAGTATGTTTATAGAATATATACACGTGTCTGTGTGTGCTTGTAACTACTAGTATTTATCATTTATTAGTACTTACAGTGTAAGTGCTAATGTCCTTACATTGGTTATGTCCTTTACTTCTCTGGATGAGGGAAGTGGCTGAGAGAGATTATTTGCCAAGGTCATGCAGCTAGAAGGTGGAGAAGCTGGGATTCGGAGTGTGGTTCTTTTAAATAATTATTTCAAATTATTCATGTTGTAGAATAAAAAATCTGCTAAAGAGTATTCTTGTAGAATGAGCTTGGATATGAGGAGTTAAGATAGACTTGATTTGATTTAATGTTTTCACTAAGTTCTTTTTTAGTTGGGGCTTCCAACACAACTAAGCATCTTTGAATTTAAATATTTAATATAATTTTGTGGTCTGAATTAGCAGTTACCACCATATATATACACAGTCACACTGTTACTTAAGTGTTCCAGAGTTTGCCTTACTTTATTGACCTTAATTTTGCTCTTTTTTTTCCCTTGTTTTGGTGATAGTTACTAGCTCTTCATTAAAATGCAGGAGATAGCTGGTTAAAACATTAACCTTTTCCATATCTTAATATTTTGCTCTATTCATCACCATCAGCTTCTTCTTCATTGTATATTTATTTAATAGCCTTGTGCTCGCGATCCAGTGCAGTGATTCTCACCCTGGGGAGGGTGGGTGATTTTGTCTCCTAGGGGATATTTGAGGAGTCCCTGGTTGGCAGAAATGGTTAAGTGCTTGACTGCTAGCCAGAAGGTTGGCGGTTCAAACTCTTACCCAGAGGCGCCTCAGAAATCAGGCCTGGCTATCTACTTCTGAAAGGTCACAGCCTTTAAAAACCTTTGGAGTAGTTCCGCACTGCACACAAAGTGTTGCCGTGAGTAAGAATCAACTCGATGGTGACTAACAACAACAACAGGGTACATCTGGTAATGTTGGGAGACATTTTTGATTGTCACAATTTGGGAGACCAAAATGGATCTCAGAAGAGACTCTGAAAGTTACTCGTGAATGTAGAGTAGCTAAAGCGAAAGGAAGAATTGATGAAGTAAAAAAGCTGAACTGAAGATTTCAAAGGGCAGCTCGAGAAGACGAAGTAAAGTATAATGACATGTGCAAAAACCTGGAGATAGAAAATCAGAAGGGAAGCACACACTCAGCATTTCTCAGGCTGAAAGAACTGAAGAGTTGCGATATTGAAGGATTCTATGGGGAAAATATTAAACGACACAGGAAGCATCAAAAGAAGATGGAAGGAATATACAGAGTCACTGTATCAAAAAGAATTGTTCAACATTCAGCCATTTCAGGAGGTAGCATATGATCAAGTACCGATGGTACTGAAAGAAGAGGTCCAAGCTGCACTGGAGGCATTGGCAAAAAACAAGGCTGCAGGAATTGACAGAATACCAAATGAAATGTTTCAACAAACGGATGTAGTGCTGGAGGTGCTCACTCGTCTATGCCAAGAAATTTGGAAGACAGCTACCTGGCCAGCCGACTTGAAGAGATCCATGTTGTTGT
>NW_004443938.1:43171208-43183905 GCF_000243295.1 Trichechus manatus latirostris
TATCACACAAAAGTAAAGTTTTGCTAAAGAGCATTCAGAAGCAGTGGCAGCAGTACATCTACAGGGAGCTGCCAGAAATTCAAGCCTGATTCAGAAGAGGAATAAGTGGAATAAGGGTTATCACTGCTGATATCAGATGGATCTTTGCTGAAAGCAGAGAATACCAGAAGGCTGTTTACCTGTGTTTTATTGACTGTGCAAAGCATTCGACTGTGTGAATCATAACAAATTATGGATAACGTTGCAAAGAATGGAAATTCTAGAACACTTAATTGTGCTTGTGAGGAACCTGTCCTTAGACCAAAAACAGGCTGTCATTTGAATAGAACAATGGGAAAGGTGTGCATCCAGGTTGTATCCTTTCACCATACTTATTCAGTCTGTATACTGAGCAAATAATCTGCAAAACTGGAGTATATGAGGAAGAATGGGGCATTAGGATTGGAGGAAGACTCATTAACAACCTTTGATATGCAGATGACACAACCTTGCTTGCTGAAAGTGAAAGGACTTGAAGCACTTATGACGAAGATCAAGGACCACAACATTTAGTATGGATTACACCTAAACATAAAACAAAAATCCTCACAACTGAAGCAATGAGCAACAAGATAAATGGAGAAAAGATTGAAATTGTCAAGGATTTTGTTTTACTTGGATCCACAATCAACACCAATGGAAGCAGCAGTCAAGAAGTCAAACAACGCATTGCATTGGACAAATATACTGCAGAAGATCTCTTTCAACTGTTAAAAAGCAAAGATGTTACTTTAAGGACTAAGATATCCCTGACTCAGGCTATGGTGTTTTCAGTCGCCTCATATGTATGTGAAAGCTGGAAAATGATAAGTAAGATGGATGAAGAATTGATGCCTTTGAATTATGGTGTTAGTGAAACGAATATTGACTATACCATGGACTGCCAGAACGAACAAAACTGTCTTGGAAGAAGTACAGCCAGAATGCTCCTTAGAAGCAAGGATAGGGAGGCTTCGTCTCACATACTTTGGACATGTTATCAGGTGGGACCAGTCCCTGGAGAAGGACATCATGCTTGGTAGAGTAGAGGATCAGCGAAGAAGAAGACCCTCAACAAAATGGATTGACACAGTGGCTGCAGCAATGGACTCAAGCATAACAAAGATTGTGAGGATGGTGCTGGACCTGGGCAGTGTTCGTTCTATTTTACATAGGGTCACTGTGAGTTGGAACTGACTTCACGACACCTGACACCAACAACACTGGCATCTAGTGGGAAAAGACCAGGGATCCTACAATGCACAGGACCACCCCCCCCAACAAAGGATTACTCTGTCTAAAATGTGAATAGTGCCAGAGTTGATAAATCCTGATCTAGCTAGCATAGGTCATAGGCTAAATCTAATTAGAAACTTTCTATCTTCATGAGATTTTTTTTTTTTTTTTTAATAACAAAACTACTGTGGATAACTGGGCAAGTTTTTTTTCTGTCTTCTAGAGATGGAGAGAGGCCACTATATTCTGTCTGCTCACCTCACCCTAAGCCACATAACACAAGCTGAACTGTCACTGCATTCTTTGACCTGCTTCCTACCTCCTTCACCTACCACACCTTCAAACAGGTCACATCCCAAACTATTATTTGCCATTATCCTGCCTGTTGAGAAATGGTACATGAAGTAACTTGGCTAGGGTTGGGAGAGAAACATTTTTAAGAATGAAAGGGATACCCATCAAAGATAAATTTCACTTAATTAAGTCTTGACTAGGATGAAGGTCTTGGTGTACCTCTCAATTAAAGTTTTTTGTACTTTAGATGAAGATTTACAGAGCAAACTTGTTTCTCATTAAACAATTAATATGCATATTGTTTTGGGACATTGGTTGCCAACCCTACGGCATATCAACACTCTCCCGTTCTTGACCTTGGGTTCCCCATTACCAGCTTTCCTGTGCCCTCCTGCCTTCTCTTCCTTGCTGCTGAGCTGGTGTGCCCATTTAGTCTCCTTTTGTTTTATGGGCTTGTCTAATCTTTGGCTGAAGGGTGAACCTCAGGAGTGACTTCAGTACTGAATTAAAAGTGTCTGGGGGCCATACTCTCGAGGTTTCTCCAGTCTCTGTCAGACCAGTAAATTTTGTCTTTTTTTGTGAGTTAGAATTTTTGTTCTATATTTTTCTTCGGCTCTGTCTGGGACCCTCTATTGTGATCCCTGTCAGAGGAGTCTGTGGTGGTAGCCGGGCACCATCTAGTTGTGCTGGACTCTGTCTAGTGGAGGCTGTGGTACTTGTCCATTAGGTCTTTGGACCAATCTTTCCCTTGTGTCTTTGGTTTTCTTCATTCGTTCTTGCTCCAGATGGGGTGGGACCAGTGGAGTACCTTAGATGGCTGCTCACAAGCTTTTAAGCCCTCAGACACAACTTACCAAAGCAGTATGTAGAACATTTTCAGAATTAAATATTGAGTATCAGGAGTCCCTGGGTGGTACAAACGGTTAAGTACTCAACTATTAGTCAAAGAGTTGGTGGTTCGAACCTACCCAGAGCTGCCTGGGAAGACAGGACTGACCACCTACTTCTGAGAGGTCACAGCCTTGAAAACTCTATGAAGCAGTTCTGCTCTACGTGCATGGGGTCCCCATGAGTTGGAATGGACTTGATAGCAACTAACAACAAGAACAACAACTATAGGATGCAGTTGTGATGGAGCCATGTTGATTAGCTTTGCCAGCTACAAACTGAAATACAAAGGATGAATGAAATGTTAAGATAATCTTAAAAAGAAGAAACCTCTAGGTCCATTACCTATTAAATAAATACGCTGTGAAGTAGAGAAATTAACTGATTTTTATTTTTGCATTTTATTATCAGGTGAGTTCTTTGGCCTTACCTTTGTAGTTTGATTAAATGTAAAAAGTTAAAAGGAACGATATTTGCCTTTTCAAGTGCTTCAGTTTTTGTAGGAGCTTTCCTTGTGTCTTCACGCTTCAGGTATGACTCTAGTTTTACTCCGTTCCATTCTCTACTCTCATGCTCTTCGTATATTGTTTTATATAGGCATTTTCCACAATGGATTGCAATCATTGGCTTACTGTCTGCGTCCCTTAGTAGTCAGTGGTCTCCTCTAGGTCCTGGCACAGTGCTGGGTACTTACTAGACTTTTCCTAAATGTTGAATGAATGAATGGCAGAGAAGAAGAGAAGCAAACTCCTTAGTAACTTTATCATGGAATAATAGAAAATGGTTGGTAGGGCAATTTAAAGGCAGGGTGCTGGAGAAAGGGCCTACATGAGTGAAGATAGGGATTGTTAGGTTAGCATACTGGTCTGGTTTATGCTGTACACATTCTTTTTTTTTTTTTTAATAATATTTTCTTGTTTTTGATGAAAGTTTACACAGCCAATTATGTTCCCATTTGACAGTTTCTACACAAGTTGTTCAGTGACATTATTTCCATTTTTCACAATGTGTCGACATTCTCATTAACTGCATGTTCACGTTCATTTTTGATGTGGAAAGTCTGGGTGACTGAGCTAGCACACAGTATCCCCTGGCCTTGGCCACATCCGCAGGTCCAAGTGGTGTTCATATCTTCTGCCTGAAGTTCCTTCAAGCTAAACTATCCTCTTGCTCTGAAGGGCTTGTAGCCTTTGTATAGTTTCATGTATGATCTGCCTATTAAATTTAGATTGCCCCATCGCATTTTTCCCCGTCAGGAGGAACTTGGTTTTAAAATGATAGAAATCACCCTTGAAGTCCTGCAGTGATTTCCCAATGGCAGCACTCTCGTATCATGTTTAATTCTGGGCTGGGCCTCTTTTTGCCTCCTTGTGCAGATATGCTTCCTTAGCCTTCACTTCTACTGGCCCTCGAATTCAAGAGACACAGCTCCATTTTACTTAGGGGTTTATTCTCTTAAGTGCGTTAGTGTCACCATTAGTGGTCTGGGTTAGAATAAATGACGACTCTATAATGTGTGTTTTTTGTTTCTCTGTTGAATTACCTGAAAGCCTTTTATTAGACACTTTGATTCAATCTAGAGATAATTATGAGAAAAGCTGTTTCTTTCAGTGTAAGGCCCACTAGCAGGGCACCAGTGCTTATCGCCTGTGGCTATGCCATTGGACTTGCCCTTTGCAAATTGAACACGCCTGATTGCACAGGTGTTTGCATGGTTGAACAAATTATATTTGGACAATAAAATGTTATGCCTGATAGTGATTAGAGAAACAGGGCAGAGTTACACATGGATTGCTTTGGTAAGTGAATTAGAGAATCTTACCAAACATTGTCATAGAAGAGAAGAAAACAAATGTAATTTTTGAGAGTATATATGCTTTTTGTTTTTCCTTAATGGTTAATGCCCTTGAAGTTATTAATATTGGAACTCTGCCTTATACTATGCAGATTTTCTCTTTTTATGAATAACTGTTGTTAGTTGCCATCTAGTCAGCTCCGTCTCATAACGAAACCTTGCCCAGTCCTGTGCCGTCTCCATAATTGTTAGTATGCTTGAGTCCATTGTTTCAGCCACTGTGTCAGTCCGCCTCACTGAGGGCCTCCCTGGCCTTAGTCAGTCCTCTACTTTACCAACCATGATATTCTTTTCTAGTGATTGGTCTTTCCTGAAGGCATGTCTAAAGTAGGAGAGCCAGACTCTCACCTTGTTTCTAAGGAGCGTTCGGATTGTATTTTTTCTTAAGACTGATTTGTTCGTTTTTCTGGCAGTACATGGTATATTCAGTATTCTTCACCAGTACCACAATCTGAATGAATAACTAGTACCCTTTTTTTTTTCTTGGGTAACAGTTTGTTAAATAATAACAGATGTTCCCTATTGTTAAATAATATCACCTCTGGTTAGATTGAGGTTGAGACCCTAAGAACATCCAGTTTCCAGTGTCATTTATACATTTTTTGAGCCTCTAATGTTTTTTGCTTTATGTACAAGTGTGAAATAGACTGCCAGGAAAGTGGGACCTTGGGTTGATAGGGAGCTGTCATAAGATTTCTGAGCATCACTAAGGGTCTACTTAAAGGTTGTGGCTGTGAATTTAAACTGAGAAGAGTTATCATGGTTGTTTGTGTTTGACTCCTTGGGTACAAGTCTGAAGTAAACCCACAGTTAGATGTTCATCATAGAGCACGGTGAGTTTGCTGGAGGGAAGAAGGGGCCAAGGAGTTAAGGGTATAATGATAGTTCATGGAATCCAATCTACTTAAGGAGGGTAATGAAGATAGGGGCAGGGGAAGATGGTCGAGACAGGCTCCTTACAGGTCAGAGAATTATTGGAGTTCGGGTTCCTGAGGGATTGAGCTGTAAAGACAGAAGATAGTCAGAGGTTGGGATGCATGAAATTGAAGCAATGGTAAGGTTATAGGTCTTGGGCAGGATTTTTCAAGAAATCGTTAGAGGGTCATGACTGGCATTTTAAAAAATGAGATAAAATAGGTAACATGAGAGTCAGGGTGTCATCTAGCCTATACAGAACTTTTACATGAATTAAAAAAAAGAAGGCTTTCCCTCTGGGAGAAGAAGGAAAACGGGAGGCAGAGGAAAGAGATGGCACCCCTCCCCCGCCCCCACTTAACCCTTGCAGTCCCCTGGCAGGGAGAAGGCTCATTGAGTGGAGGGGTTGGGGGCTAGATTCAGTACAGATTGCCCAAATTTACATGCTTTAGTCTTGATCAGGGTCGTTAGGAGGCAAAATCGACTTGATGGCAATGGGTTAGTCTTGATCATAGTGGATAACATATAGTCATTCGAAAACTGTTTCCATTAAAACTAGGTCTGTTTACTGTGTGTTCGTGAGCTGGGTTGAGATGTAAATATTTTACTCTGGGTCACAGTCAGAAGAACTTGAAAGCCAGTGCTTGGGGATATGACTGTGCGAATGGGTAGTTGAAGTGGCGTGGAGGACAGGATGATTGGAGATTTGCATTAAGCAGGAAAACACACACACAGTTCTGTGTTCTGTGCCTTATGGAAAGGAGTAGGAGTGTGGGTAATTAAAAACGATTTAGATTTGTAATGTGTCGTACATGAAGATTTGAGATCCAGTTTTTTTTTTAGAATCCCTCTCCTTACCTACTAGTAAAGCCTTTGAACATTCCAGCTCAAAGCTAGATCTCTGCTGCTTCGTTGCCAAACTGAAGGAAGTATGTTGGAAAAATGCCAGGGTTAGTTCATCTCTAAGATCCTGTGATTTTGTAAAAGCTGGACAGCAAGGAGAGGGGACTTTTGATGAGGAGGCTTCTAGGACTTAACACTTACGGGTAGACCACAAAACACACAATCAGTAATAGAGAATTGAAAAGTAACTAAATTTTAGAGGGTTGTGATGGTAACAAAGCCCTGTCAAAGATTAAATGGGTACAGGCCTGTGTCTTAGTTATCTAGTGCTGCTTTAACAGAAATACCACAAGTGAGTGACTTTAACAAGCAAAAATTTACGTTTTCACAGTTTAGGAGGTTGGAAGTCTGAATTCAGGATGCCGGCTGTAGGGGAAGGCTCTCCCTCTCTGCTCTGGGCGAAGGTATTTGTCTCTTCAGTTTCTATTCCTGAGTTTCTTGGCAATCTCCATGTAGCATAGCATCCATCTTTCCCCATTGCTGCTTGTTTGCTGCTTACTTAATCTGCTCTTTTATATCTCAAAAGAAATTGAATTAAGACACACCTCATGCTAATATTCCCTCATTAATATAACAAAGAAAACCCTATTCCCAAATGGGATTATAACCACAAGGTATGGTAGGATTTACAACACATATTTTTGAGGGACACAATTCAATCTGTAACAGGCCTAGAAATTACGAGGTATGAGTTTTAGCTTCTACTGTTTTGATTACTTTTTTAAAATAAAAAATATTAGCATTGACATTTGAGAGTGATTTGGCCTTTGTATGTCTTTAGAGTAAGTAAAACCAGTAAGCAAAACCAGAGAAATGCATTTGAGATTTCCTTGTGTATCTCTCCATTGTTATGAATAGTAAAGTCTTGGTGCCAAAACCAAACCAAACCTGTTGCCGTCGAGTCGATTCCAACTCATACTGACCCTATAGGACAGAATAGAACTGCCCCAAAAGGTTTCCAAGGAGCGCCTGGTGGATTTGAACTGCCAACCTTTTGGTTAGCAGCCCAACTCTTAACCACTACACCACCAAAGTTTTGGTAGAAAGTTCTAAAGCCTTGTATTGCTTTCTAGACTGGAGAAGTAGAGAGTCTAGTTTCCCTTCATACTGGACCATACAGGACAGGTGTTGGCAGTGAGAAGCAAGAGGATACATTCTTGTGGCTTATAAAAAGGAAGGAAAAGGTGACCAAGTTTCTGGGTGAATTGGGCTTAGGCTTAGGTTCCCATAGACCTCAAAGGTCACAGCCCAACCCCATCTTTGGGTAGGCCTTTTACTGGAGGAGTTGTGGTGGGGAGAGGGATTCTTCACTGGGCTGTCTGTGGTGAATGGAGGGTGCCAGTAAGGGACGTTTCCATTCATTCCTCCGGGGAGCAAATGTATTCTAGTTGAAACTCCTTAGTTTTGCCTCAGAAGTGTTGTTAAAATTTGTAGTTAAGTTTTCAAGTACTTTCAGGTGCATTATAGATTAATTGGACGCTATGAGTCGGAATCGATTTGTTGGCAATGGGTACAGGTTGGTACACTTAGGGAGTTAATATTCCCTTTAATGACTGTTTCTGTGGGGAAGTAATAACAATAGCTAACATTTATTGTTCACTTTATACGAGAAACTGTCATTCTACCTGTCATTCTGTTTTATCTGTATGGAAAGCCAGGTATTGTAATTCCTTAGCCTCATTTTACAGAATGAGAGTTGAGGCTCACATCCCTAGTTTCACTTTTGCTATGCCTGTCTCACTCCCTCTTTGTGCCTGCCCCTCCCCAACCAAGCCCTCACTTGGTCTGGTGTTGGGAGTGTGTATGGTTCTTGTTTCAAGCCAGTGACTCAGAATCAGACACTTGGTACACATAATCTATCATGAGTTGGGCATGTACGTAGGCATGCAGAATTAATTATTCTCCCTCCTGCCAGATGTTAAATGAAAGTTTAACGAAGCTAAAGTTTGGCCTTCCAGGGATGGCCCTGACAGTATTTGATGCTGTGTTCTACAAAAAGTTTAAAGCTGCAAAGTTTCAACTACGGGACTCCCTTAGCAGAGCCAGTCAAGTATGACCATGAGGTTTTCTAGAGGCCAGGAAGGACTGCGTTTTTAAGTTAAACAGCATTGGGTGGGCTAAGGGATTCAAGTTTCAAGCTGCATTCCAGGGACAGTTCAGAACCATGACTGGTAATGACATCACTGCTGCAGGTGCCAAACCATTCTCCTCTTTTTCCAATATAGCCTGCCCGTGCTTTTTCAAAAAAAAAAAAAGACGCTTAGTCAGTACTCAGATTTTGTTGCAAAAATAAGTATGAAATCTAATTCTGTGTGTGTGTGTGTGTGTGTAGAGGTTTGGAGATAACAGTACAATGCTTTTTGAACTCTGCACAGTCCCATAAATTCCAGTTTTAGGTTACTTGCGTTCAATCACTCCCAAGAGATTTTTGTACGGAGGGGTGGGGGCAAAGGAAGGGATTTCAGACTAGATGAGAAAAGTAGCTGTGGAAAAACAAGGTTGAAGGTTTTTCTCCTCTATTTTTTTCCCAATCGAAGCCTGGACTACAGTGTTTCTAAGAGAACTCCTGATTTCCAGCATATTTGTAGAGACTGAAGAGGTCTGATTTAAAATGTCAAGCTTGGATTCAAGGGATTGAATCTTTTTCATGAAAGTTTATATATTTATTAAATAAAATTTGGCATACAGAGAAGCATAAATAATAAAATAAAAGCCAGACTTATTCCTACCTCCAGATATAATCACTGTTAATATTTTGTTGTCTTTATCCTTATACCCTACATTCATAGCTTATATGAATAAATACTTCAGTAAATGCTTATTTATATACATTTCACAAAGAGGAACTCATACTGTATGTGAAGTCTTCTTAATTAGCAATAATCTTTTTCTTAATTTTTATTGTAAAATATGTATAACAAAAATTTTGCTATCTTAACCATTTTTGAGTGATATTAATTGCATTCACCATGTTGTACAACCAACAGCACTATTTCTAAAAGTTTTTCATCACCCCAAACAGAAATTCAGTATTTCTTAAGCAATAACACTCCATTCCCCTCACCCTAGCCCCTGAAAATTGTATTTGGTTTTGATATCTGTTTTTCACTCAACATAATTTTGTGTATAGTTTGCCATGCCAATTGATTTTTTTTAAATCTAAAACTTTAGAACCAAGATGCACTTTAAGAGATAATTAATCCTCCTTCCCTTTATTTTATAGATAAGGAAACTTTAAGTAAAGTGAAGTTAAACAACTTGCTCAAAATTACTGCTGTGTTCAAAGCTAGAATTAGAACTGGGTCCACCTATTCCAATATACCTTCCACTATGCCATTCTGCATATTTTACTTTATTTACTGAGGAGGATTTTTGAAATGTTATCTTCTTCTAGGATGAATTAGAGATTGCTGAACTAGAGGGTTAAATCCATCTAACTATAACCTTTGAATATGAAGAAAGTTAAAAATTGAGACCACCCAACACAGCTGTTAAATTAATTTGGCCCCAGGTGCTTTGGAAAATTTTGAAAAATTATGGTATGACTGGATTGGTGCTATTTTGGGGGTTATTTGAAGAAAGGAGTGGAGGTTACAAATGTATGATTTATATTTAATATAAGCATATTTGAAGTTCTTTTTTCCCCTGCCATGTTAAAACCAATAAATCCCTAAAAGTTTTTTTTTTTTTTTTTTAATGGTTTGCCAAACAGTAATTATCATCTCATATGCCAAATTCCTTTACTCTGGAATATATTTACCTTTTTTTTGCTGAATTCTTACAGGAATTCTTAAGTGTATAATTCCTTTGGCAATTGATCACACACAGTTGTATGACATTTATTCTACTGTTGTCTTGGAATTTGACTTTTTAATTATTGTTGACTTTTATGGGGTTGTCTGTGTTAGCAGTCTACATTATTAGCTCCTCCAGGACAAGGATGTTTTCTTGCCATTCCCCTTCCTTTCTTCTCGCTCCTTACCTTCCGCTTTCCTTCATCTCCATAGTACTGGCAGAGTACCTTGCAGATTCTCGGTATTATTGCTATGACTTGTTAAAAAAAATACTGAGTATATCTGGAGCAAGTTAGGGAACAGTTCTCTGCTGTCTGTGAGTTTATAGTCATGTGGGCACTGGTTGGTCTAAGGAGTAAGCAAGTCTAGAACTATTTGCACAATGTTAGTTTCAGACATATTGCATTGGGCAAATCTGCTGCAAAAGACCTCTTTCAAACATTAAAAAGCAAAGATGTCACTTTGAGGACCAAGGTGCGCCTGACCCAAGCCATGGTATTTTCAGTTGCCTCATATGTATGTGAAAGCTGAACAATGAATAAGGAAGACCGAAGAATTGATGCCTTTGAGTTATGGTGTTGTCAAAGCATATTGAATATACCATGGACTGCCAGAAGAACAAACAAATCTGTCTTGGAAGAAATATAGCCAGAATGCTTCTTAGAAGCAAAGACGGCGAGACTCTGTCTCAGGTACTTTGGACGTGTTATCAGGAAGGACCATTCCTGGAGAAGGACATCACGCTTGGTAAAGTAGAGGGTCAGCGAAAAAAGAGGAAGACCCTCAACAAGATGGATTGACACAGTGGCTGCAGCAATGGGCTCAAACACACCTACTATTGTGAGGATGGCACAGGACTGAGTAATGTTTTGTTCTATTGTAGATAGGGTTGCTATGAGTCAGAATCGACTTCATGGCACCTAACAACAACAACAACAACAACAGTTTCAGTCAAGAGGCAGTTAGATGTCCTTTTTGAGGCAGTTGTAGAAACAGGCAACACACTGGCACACAGAGACTGAAACTCATGTTTGACTTCCATCTAAATCAAAAGAAACTATGTAAGACATCACAGGTGACTTTGGTCAGATGAGGAACGATGTCTGAAAAACAAGTGATGGAAAATCATCAGTTTATGTTTTTCCTGGAAAAATCTCTCCACAAGAAATCTTTAGCATATTGAATTCTGCATCTTGAAGACTTGCCAACAATTTCGTGCATTTCTTGGCTTTATCTTGCAGGAAGAACTGAAGCAAGCCTTCCATCCACCCATGGTCAACTGACCTTGGACAAAGGATCAAAAAAAGTCCATTAAATGGGGAAAAGACAATCTTTTTAACAAATGGTGCTGGCAAAACTGGATGTCCATCTGTGAAAAAATGAAACAGGACCCATATCTCACACCATACACAAAAACTAACACAAAATGGATCGAAGACCTAAATATAAAACCTAAAACGATAAAGATCATGGAAGAAAAAATAGAGACAACACTCGGGGCCCTAATACATGACATAAATTCAATACAAACCATAATTAGTACACTAATACCAGAAAATAAACTAGATAACAGGAGCTCCTAAAAATTAAAACACTTATGCTCATCAAAAGACCTCACGAAAAGTGTAGAAAGACAACCTACAGACTGGGAAAAAACTTTTGGCTTCGACATATCCAACAAAGGTCTAATATCTAAAACCCGTAGAATACTTCAACATCTCAACAACAAAAAGACAAATAATCCAGTTAAAAAATGGGCAAAGGAGATGAACAGATACTTCACCAAAGAAGACATTCAGGTAGCTAACAGACATGTGAGGAAATGCTCACGTTCATTAGCCATTAGAGAAGTGCAAATCAAAATTACAGTGAGATACCATCTCACCCTGACATTACTGGCGCTAATGAAAAAAGAAAAAAAACAACAAATATTAGAGAGGTTGCAGGGAGATTGGAACTCTTATGCACTGCTGGTGGGAATATAAAATGGTACAACTGCTATGGAAAACTGTATGGTGCCTTTTAAAAAGCTAGAAATAGAAATACCATATGATCCAGCAGTCCCACTCCTAGGAATATGTCCTAGAGAAATAAGAGCCATTACATGAATAGACATGACACCCGTGTTCATTGCAGCATTATTCACAGTAGTGAAAAGATGAAAAAAACTAAGTGCCCATCAACAGATGAATGAATAAACTATGGTACATACACACAATGGAATACTGTGCAGTGATAAAGAACAGTGATGCATCCATGAAACATCTCACAACATGGATGAGTCTGGAAGGCATTATACTGAGTGAAATTAGTCACAAAAGGATAAATATTCTATGAAACCACTATTATAAAAACCCAAGAAAAGGTTTACACACAGAAAAAAGCAATCTTTGATGGTTATGAGGTAGAGAAGGGGTAGGGAGGGGAAATCACTATCAAGATAGCAGACAAATAATAACTTTGGTGAAGGCGAAGACAACACACAGTATAGAGGAAGGCAGCACAACTTGACCAAAGCAAAGTCATAGAAGCTTCCTAGATACATCCAAACACCTTGAGTGACTGAGGTCCTGGGGCTGAGCGCTGGGGACCAAGGTCTCAGGGGGCAGCTAGGTTAGCTGGCATAACAGAGTTCATAAAGAAAATGTTCTACATCTTACTTTGGTGAGTAGTGTCTGAGGTCATAAAAGCTTGCAGGCAGCCATCTAAGATACATCTGTTGGTCCCATCCCATCTGGAGCAAAGGAGAATGAAGAAAACCAAAGGCACAAGATAAATATTAGTACAGAGGACT
>NW_004443938.1:43184144-43185902 GCF_000243295.1 Trichechus manatus latirostris
TAGTCTGCCTTTCACCCAAAGATTGGACAGATCTATAAAACAAACAGTAACACACATGAGGACCATGCTTCTTAGTTCAATCAAGTATATGAGACCAAATGGGCAACACCTGCCCAAAAGCAAAGAGAGAAGGCAGGAAGAGACAGGAAAACTCGAGGAATGGACACGGGGAGCCGAGGGTGGAAAGGGGGAGAGTGCTAACACATTGCGAGGACTGGAGCCAATGTCACAAAACAATTTGTGTATAAAATTTTGAATGAGAAACTAATTTGTGCTGTAAACTTTCACCTAAAGCACAATAAAATTAAAAAAATAGAAGCAGGTCTGCAGGATGGGATGGAGAAGTTTAATGTTGAAAATCTGAGGAGTAGGGAGTGGGTAGGAAAGGAAATAATTTGCTAGTATCTATTTGTAGGTAGGAGAAGAAGGAAAGGGAGAAAGAATGGAAAGAGATCAAGAAATAAGTAGGATAAATAGCCAAATATTAGGGTGGGGACTGAATCTGAATGTCATTTGGCAAAGTTGACTATACTTTTGATTCTTTTCCAAAAGTTTTTCAGATGATTGGGGTGGGTGGGGAAACTCGGCTGTAAATGACAGCTTAAGTGTTGGAGAAATACAATGGAAACTAGCTTAAGTGGCTAGATAAAATAGGAAGAAACAGAATTAAAAAGAATTGTTTTTCTGGCTCCTCTTCGTTTCTTATAATGCTGTACTTGTTGTCTAGCATTGTACCAAGAAGTTTGTTCATGGTTCTATAGAGAACTCCCTTTTTGATCAATTGCATACTTTTTTTTTGTCTCCCTATAATATAAGCTGCTTGCCTTAAAGTAGGCATTGGAGGGGCCCCTCCTCCCCTGTTTTCTTCATTGTTGACATGAAAGATGTGATGCAAAGGAGACCCACTCTAGTGACTCCAAAGGAAATCAACCACATTGCTTTATGGACCAAGTGCACATGTATGATGTGTGTTTGTGTACACATGTATGTTTTTTTCCCTTAAAAAAGTAAATTGTAGAATTGTGATGTACTTGTGCAGAAAGTTTCTTGTTTTGCTAAAGTGTAATTTCAGTTTTCTTGAGTAGTCTTTGTTTATTATTCATTATATTTAAATAATAGTGGATCTGTGTATAGGATACCTGGTAGAGCAATGGTTAAGCACTTGGCTGCTAACTGAAAGGTTGGTGGTTAGAACCCACCCAGTGGCTTAACAGGAGAAAGACCTGGCAATCTGCTTCTGTAAAGATTACAGCCAAGAATACCCTATGGGGCAGTTCTGCTCTGTCATATGGGGTTGCCATGAGTCGAAAATTGACTCAATGGCACCTAACAGCAACCACATACTCTCCAGGCAGTTTGGGATTATATGTTGTCTGTTTTGTTTGTTGTGTGAAAAGAGTAAAACAATCTGAGAGTTAATTTTCCTAAAGATATTCGTGTGTATTTTGGGTTCCTGTATCAGTCGCATTATTTCCTGTTCTGTGGCTGGGCCGCCTCTGATCTAAGCACTAGGAGCTGAATTGTGTCAGCACTGCTACTTAAGGCATTCGTCCTAATCCTGGTGTCCTTGGACTGTACAGTGCCAAGGAGCAAAGTGGTGTCAGTGATCACAGACCTGGGCTGCAGGTGTGAGTTCTGAGGAGATTTATGGTTACCCAGCAAATCCATTACTGGTAAATGTGAGTTGGTGTTTTTCTTAGGATGCTCTGTTTTGACTGATATATAATGGTATTCATGCTATTTATAATATCATTCTCC
>NW_004443938.1:43186207-43188747 GCF_000243295.1 Trichechus manatus latirostris
CCTCTTCCCTTTTCCAGCCATTCACTGTCCTTGCTTTTTGCTATGGTTTCAGTACCAATTTGAGCAGTCAAAGGATGATCCCCTTTACCTGTATCTGATAAACATTATGCATGAATGAGAGATTATAGTAATGCTTGTAGTTTAAAAAAAAAAAAAAGCCTCTAATTTTACATCTTCATACGGTCGATGGCCTCATGGGAATTGGTAGCTCAAAGGGAGGTCGATGTTAAGGTGCATTGGGAAGAGGCAATACCAAGAAGAAAGTGTATTTGGAAAAATGAGCTCCATTTGAGAAAATGTTGAGGGGCCACTTCATTCAGGTGAGCTCATGCCTAGTTGATTTAACATATCAATGCAAACGAAAAATATTTGGTAGATATCCTTTGCCAGGTGGTTAGATATCTGCCTTCTCTCAGCATATAGTAAAACACTTATCTCTTAGCTCAATTTAAAATTTTTTAGAGTCTCTAGTGTCTGGAAAATAAAGGAGTTGGCTGAATTATTTTTTAGAGTCCCTCCTAGATCTAAAACTAATATGATTCACGACTCTACACCCCAAAATATGTTCTTTTAGGACTTATTTCAAAGCCATTTCTAATTTGCTTTTCTTAGAATTTAATACTGTTTTGAAGGTTATGACCCTTTGGATCAGTATTAAGTCACAAGAAGAAAGCATGCAGGTTGAAGATAGTAAACCACAAACTTCACATTTTCCTAATATAAATCTTAAAAGATGATGTAATACTTCTCATTATTAATATAGTGTTTGTACCATTAGGATATTGTTTGATTTAATATTAGAATTACTTTATTGAATCATTAAGGTGATTATCTTGGATAAAAGAAAATTAAGATTACCATGTCTGGAATAGTTTAAAAAAATTGGTGTACTGGATTTCTTTTTTGAAAAGGGTTTTTTTTATTAATACTACCCTCATTTCTTTTTATCCAACATATACTAGGCATAACATTGTGCAAAGGGTTGTGCTGTTTGCTGTGGATGACGTAGATATGAGTAGGATGGAGTTGTTTAGTAAGGTGGATAAGACGTGAACACAGAGTGGTACAGGGTTCTGGAGTAGAGAAGGGTGGCATTGAGCTGGGGGCAGCACGGCAGGACTTAGCAAGGTCATAGCATGGTAGCTAGACCTTATCCGATGTTGGTTGTGATGGTGTTGATGATGGGCTTTCTACTCTGCTGATTGTCTTTTGCGATAAGGCCAAAGAAGTGAGCCTGAAGACTTTAGAGTGGTCCTGTTCCCCCCTCGCCCTCCCCGCCCCAAAACAACGGGATTCATTGTGGACAGTACTGAGCAGAGAGGCTGGAAAGGAGGATTTGGCTAGAGCCTGGAGGACTCTGCATTTCAGGCAGAAGAATTTGAGTTTTCTTTCTGTTATCACACTGGAGAGTCATTTGAAGTTTTCTGTGAGTGACATGATCAGAACTAGAGTTTAGGAAGATTACCGGTAGTTGGGTAGCAGTGTTTTGGGAGGATTTCAAGAAGGGCTGACAAAAAATTTGAAAAACAAATAGTCATATAGAAAAAAATTTACCTATTGGTAATTTATTTACTTCTATTCAGAATCTTCTGTCTAACTAAACATTTTTCATAATACAAAAGTCATCAGATTGTTTTTTGAGGGTAATGGTGGTGCAGTGGTTAAGAGCTTGGCTGCTAACCAAAAGGTCAGCAGCTCGAATCCACCAGCTGTTCCTTGGAAACTCTATGGGGCAGTTCTACTCTGTCATATAGGGTTGCTATGAGTTGGTTTTTTATCCACTGAAGAAAAGTCCCTGTGTGGCACAAATGGTTTGTGCTTGGCTACTAACCAAAAGGTTGGTGGTTCAAACCCACCCAGTGATGCCATGAAAGAAAGGCTTGGTGATCTGCTCCCATAAATATTACAACCAAGAAAAACCCTGAAGATTATAGTTAAGAAAAACCTGCTTCCATAAAATTACAGCCATTTGAATTGACTCGATGACAACAGATTTGGTTTTTTGGTTTTATCCACTAAAGGTAATTAAGCACTTACACTTCAAATAAACGAACAATCAGCTTAAGGTTCTGAGTATACTCTTTAACATATTTGAATATTTATTTTGTAATTAACCTTGGCTTTTTGCATCCCTTTTCTTTGAGTTTTCCCAAGGCATTTCTCAAACTACATACTCTGTTAACAGTGTTTGGAAAGTGTTACTTTGTTGATTAAGAGTGGCTGTATCAGACTCCCTCTCCATCCCTAATTGATTAAGTATCTAGTGTGGTTACTCCTGCTGAGTCATTTAATATCCCTAAGCTTCCTTTTCCTTATCTGTAAAATGAGACATTGATAGTACATTTCTCATAGGGCGATCATGAGAAATTAAATGAAATGATGTGTGTGGATTGCTCAGCATAATGCTGGTATTTTGTGAACACTCAAATAAGAATTCTTAGAAAAGTAGGTGTTACATAATGAAGGAGCTCTGGTGGTGCAGTGGTTAAGTGCTTGGCTGCTAACAAAAAGTTGTCGGTTCGAATGCCCAGCCACTCTGT
>NW_004443938.1:43191661-43206972 GCF_000243295.1 Trichechus manatus latirostris
GTGGATTGCATCTTTATGTGATTTGATATTGACTGTTGTCTCCAAGCCAGCAGTAAGGTATTATATTTATTTATTTTATGTTTGCTTACTGTGTCCTCGCTTGTTGTTTTGTTTTGATATGCCCAAATAGGCTGCTCATTTGAGGTAGTTTGATTATTGGTGCCTTTGAAGCTCTAATGTCCTGTTTTCAGGTGGTTAGATCTGTTACTAGGTGTGTGAGGTCAAGAGTCCGCCCACCCCTCCTGTATGGATTCAGCTTAGGTGCCCAGGTAGCTAGCCACCAAGTGTGTGGTGTAGGCTCTCACTTACAGTCCTGGACAGGCATAGGTGATTGGTGTAGGCACAGACATCTGGCTGCAGCAGGGGGACAAACTCTGAGCAAGGCAGGGGCCTGTCGTTGCCCCCAAGTATCTAGGAGGAAGACATGTCCCTGTTCCCTAGAACACGTAGGTGCGTGGGTTTTGCAGCTCGACTATGAGCACCTAATGCTTTTGGTTATAAGGACTGGGGTCACTTCCTATTCATGGGCCCCTATCACATGTGGCTTGGTGGTGTGGGTGGAGCCACCAGTCCTCAGGCCCCTGATGTGGGTAGGTGAAGACCTTGCTTAGTTAGCGGGCATAGCAGTGTCAAATGTCAAGAAACTGCCATTTCACAGCTGAAACAGTTGAAGTTAGACTTCTGGTATATACCCTGTTGTACTGCAGTAATGAGGGCCAACAGTGTTGAGATAGGCCCACACAAGTCTATGCAGGAGGAAAGGCACTCAGAGTCCGTGGATCCCTTATGCCTGTGCCTAGCCAAATGAGCTGTGTTTACCCAGTGTTCCTGGGTTAGGGGAGTTGGCAGTTAATTTTTTCCCATTTGTTAATTTGTTCACTCTCCAAGGCAGGGAGAATGGCTCCAGGCATGTGACGGATCCTGCTTCTGGCCTGTGGGACTCGGTATTTACTTAAGCCGGTTTGGGACCCAGAGCAGAGTAGGGAGCAGGGAGGGGAGAGAGGTTTTTCCCTAATGGGTGTGTTTTTGATCTGTGCGGTAGGCCATACGTAATTACTTACCTTTCGGCGATTGAGGGCTGCTTCTCACTGGTTCTGCATGGGTGAGTAGACTCTCAGCGGCTAGATCTCTCTCGGTGAGGAATACACCTCCCGAGCACCGCCGCTTGCCTGCCTGACCACTCACTCCCAAGCTGATCAGGCCTGAAGGGCTCAGGCTCTTGCTGGGTCAGGCCTGGCAACTCCTTGCTGCTTCCCATCTTTCTGTCCCTCCCCCTGCCACTCAGTCCAGTTCCTCATCTCTGCCTTTGATGTTCAGGGCTCCCAGACTGCCATATATAATCGAATCACTTGTTTTTTCGGTCTTTGTTGTAAGAGGGTCCACGGGAAGCATCTGACTACTCTGCCATCTTGGCCCCGCCTTCTAATATAGACTATCTTTAAACAACATGAATTATAAAGGCACGGCATTCATCAGTCTCAAAAATTTATTTGACAAGTAATTTAATATTTGAATTTTTGTTACAATTTTTCTTTGTGAATTTTATATTTGAAATTATCCAGTATTTAAAACGTTAACACTCTTTTACTTTTATAATGTATAATGAGTGAAACTTGTTTTTTCAATAGTTTTAATTTTCCCCACAGACTGTCATTCTACATGTTTAGTTCTGTTTTGTGTTAATTTTTACTGCCTTTTCTCCCTCTGAAATGTAATAGTCCTGTAGTGTCCTAGTGGGAACATTGTTCTCTTTGTTAGGGCTAAAGAAGTGCCTTTGTCACTCCTTTGAGACATTCTGCAGATGCCATTTCACAGTTCTGAAAAATATGTCCCTGTCTTCCTTTGTGCTGTGTTAAATTGTGTGTATGTGTTTAAATTGTGGCTTGGTATTTTAATGAAGTTGTAGCGATAACGTGACAGTAATACTTGTCCTATGATAAAACAAAGAAAGACTCTTTCTCTACCTAATGTTCATATGTGTTCCCTGATTATTTCTTCATACTGCAGTGCTGTGTGGTCCAAAAGTAGAATCCCTCCTGTGCTTAGCTGTGACCTCAGATGTTTGCTGCTTTTTGACTAGCTTCACAGGAAACTGTTGAAACAACTTCTGAGCAGGGACTCTAAAAGCCTTTTGTTGGTGTGTAATGCTTTTTAAAGGTTTATTAATTTACATGTTCTTAATAGCATTTTAAGTGGCAAGTATACACTCTAATTTGCTAACAGTTCTAATCCTGATAATGAGAAGTAGTGGGGGCAAAAATCTGTTGGGAAATTTCCCTGATAAAACCCAGGAAATTCCTTTCATTCCTTTTAATGGAGTTAAAATCTGACTTTCAAAAAGGCCTCTGATGTAACAGTGCCTGAAAGCATGTGCTGCTTAAAGTCCAGTGATTTCTTGTATATAATGCCAAGCTCAAAGAGGAATAGTATGAATACAACTCTGTTTTAGGTAAATCCATACCACAGGGCACAGTACTAGTATATTATAACTCTGTGGGATAGAGTCAACCTGTTTTGTACTGCCTTCAGATTGCTAAGCAGGAGTACAGAAATAAAGGAAGAAAACCTCACTTTTTTTTTTTTAATGGTCTAAATAACCCATTTACAGTTTTTTTCCCTTAATCACAAAAACAGCACATGTTCAGTGCGGAAAACTTGCTAACACAGAAAAATACAAACAAAGCAAAATTTCCCATTGCTCACATTCAGAAATAACCACTGTAAACATTTTGGCTGAGCACTTTGATCTTTTATCTGTGAATAAAAGATAGGTTGTAGTAACACATTATCTTTTTAAACTTTACTTTCCCTTGTCAAAATAGGCCAAAGATGTCTTCGTAAATTCTTAAGGTGGTAGAACTTAATTCTGGAAATGTTAATCCATAGGGCATTCATTCATTAGATGGACTCATAGGAAAGCCCCCAATTAATAGAAAGTGTATACATTTATTGCCTGTGGATACATGTGTCAGAAAGGAATAGGCTAATCATTTTGGATGTTTTCCAGGATCATAAAAGCATAACAAGTCTACTTTATGACTATACAGCAGCCACTGAAACAAGTAAAGATCTGATCACATATAAGCCCTGGAGAGCTGGCTTACTGCTTTCTAACAAGAGGTGATTCTGCTGTGGCCTGACTTATGTCATCTGGGGCAGAGGTACACAGGGGACACAGTGTTTGTATATGTCTAGCCATCAGCTGGGCTTTTTTATATAATGATCCCAAGCCCTGTGTCCTGCCATTCCATCTGTTTCTTTTAGAAGATAAATATACAATTGGTACAGGACAGATCCTGTTACAGTAAAACTCCATGGCAGAAATAAACTCTTTCTTTATATGGATATTCCTATATAAGTAGGAGTCTAAGTGGGAGGACCCCTTGGTCAAGGAGTTGGTGGCTACTGGGGCCAATCCCTTTCCACAGAAGAGGAAAAGTGCCAAAGGCCTAGTTCTTATTGCTGTGGAATTAAATGAGAAGAATATTTATTTTTGATATTTAGATAATAAGACAGCCAAAACAAATTTATTTACCTAGTTATAACTGTGCTGTTTCGTTGGTTCATTCAGCATTTATTGGATTTAGATCTTCTAGTCTGGTTAACCTGGAGTTATAGGGGATAATGGGAGAAGATAAGAAAGGACTAGGAAAGAGGATATAATTCCAAATATGGCTGAACCCAAACTGAATAGAATTAATCAAAATCGTTAGATTGGGATTGACTGTGGTGGAAGTAAGGGATCAGGCAGACTGAAAGACGGGGAGTTAAAGTATGGCAGCTAAGTTATTGCTCTGAGTGCTACATTTCATCTCTTTTGTCTGATACGTATGTATGAACACTCATATTTCTATATATAAATGTGAGTGTATCCTTTCAGTGTATGTAGTTACAAATACGTCCTTGTCTGTCATAGTTCAGCTTTCATAGGTTCAACTACAGATACATTGCTTCCCCCACCAAGGGCAGACCACACAAAGTCTTGTTGACTTACTGCATCTAGAAGCGATCAATGTCCTTGTCTTATAGAACACAGTCTGCAGACGATGTTCATTCCTCTGATTGTGTTTCTCTCTAGCCTGTATGTCAGCGGTCAGCTCCATGTTTCAGATTTTTCCTAGGACAGTGCTGTGCCCCATCCTGTTCTTTGGCACAGTCCTTATATCACATTTTATGTCAGCAGTTGTGTGGTTCCTAGGGTGGGTGATTAGGTAAGAGAGTAGTGATTCTCCTTGAAGTGTGATTCTTTATCAGATCTTAAGCTGCCCCTGGTTGTGTTCACTGAGAGGATTTCTTTCATTTTCCATGTTATAGCTCAGGAAGGAGGCAGCATTACTCAGCCCATTTTGGGCTGACTTTCACATTCTTGGCATCCTGCTTAATTTGCCAATGGGCATTCCTGGGCTAGAAGAGACTCCCTGCTGGTTTGACTTGCCATCTACCAGACTTCTCTTTGACGGCCTTGTGGTGTGGTTACACATGTGTGCACCATAAACTGACAAATAACTTTATTGGGCTCCCCCACACTAAGTTTTATTCTGGGTATCCCGTGGCTTAAAAAAACCAGTAAAGAGCTGTTGTTATGTTTGGGCATATACTGCCTGTTTTTAAACCTTTTTACCTGAAAGCTTGGATTTTTTTCTTTCTTTCAAGTGCATACGTGGAAAGTGAACAGTCTAGACAGAGGAGGTCAGCATTAACAAAGACACAGAAGCATGAAAATTCATTCCATGTTGAGGAGACTGGTGTGGCTGAAGTTCAGGGTGTAGGAGAGATGGCAATAAGGAGCAGAAGATGAGGCTGCAAAGCTGGATTGGAGCCAGCCCGTGCTGAACCCGGTGGCGGTTATACCGAGGAGCTGGTCTTTTTTTTGGTCTTCTCTTTATAAAGTCCCCACGAAGCCACTGGAAGGCTTTACCATTTTTATTTATTATTTTTTTAAGAAGTCACATAATCACAAATATCTGTGTTATAGAAAGATTAAATGCCAGGTTTTTTGGACAATTATCTAATTTCCCTGGGTAGCTGTTCTGGTGATTTTTACTGTCAGTTAAACAAACCTGCCTAAGGAAGCCTCATTTTGTATTTCTTCTAGTCATCAGCAGCCCTGGTGGCACAGTGGTTAAAGCACTTTGCTGCTAACCAAAAGGTTGCAGTTCGAATCCACCAGCTACTTCATGGGAGAAAGATATGGCAGTTGGCTTGTGTAAAGATTTACAGCCTTGGAAACCCTATGGGGCTGTTCTACTCTGTCCTGTAGGGTCGCTAGGAGTCAGAATTGACTCGATGGCAGTAGGTTTTTTGGTTGGTTTCTAGTCATAGCTGCTAGGTGACACAACTCCAGTAGCAGTCTTATATTTCTCTCTGTGCAAAAAAACCCGGTAGTATGAATTTTCCTTCTTTCGGTGATACTTATTTTAAAGGTGACTGTTGTTACTAAGTGCTATCGAGTCGGTTCCGACTCATAGCGACCGTATGTACAACAGAATGAAGATGACTAGGCTGAAATATTTACTTAATTTTAATAGCAGATTCATTGTTACCAATTGTAACAATATTTGTTACAGAATAATCATCTGAGGCTTGGGAATACTGATTTGAGGAGCTAGTTTTTGGTATTTGTTGCTCTTTATTATGAAACAAGTTTGAACCCAGCCTTACTGTGTGCCTGGCTGAGGATAGAAAGATGGGTAAGAAGACTGAACTACTGAGTTTACAGTGACACAAGCTGATAACTAAGAATTCAAGATGATAATTTCAGCAATACAAATACATACAGAGAAAGGACAACCAAGTGAGCTTGGTTGGAGAGAGAAGAAAGAATAGGAATAATACCTGTACGTAGTTTTTTTTTTTTTTTTTTTTTTTAACTGGGATTTGGTTTGTAGCTGTACACTACTTTATGAATTAGGTCTGATTATTCATTCCTCAAATATTTCTTTGACCATCTACTATATCCCAGTATTCACCCACAGTATTAGGCTGTGGGAGTCATGGACGCAAGATGCCATCTTTGCCCCTAGGAACTTGATTGATCAGTCGGAGAGGTAGCAGCAGTTTAATGGTAAAGAAAGGCGTGCTGGGGTCTGCAAAATTGCCTTCCCAAACTGTGGGTAAATGAATTTTTCTTCCTGAATCATTTTGCTTAATGATTAAGGGAATCTTACTGTATATTAAGCATATGAGAGGGAAAATCCTATTGTAAATCACCCTCTTAATAGTCGCTCAAGAAATATTTGTTGGACAAATAGATATATCTTTTGTGTAAGAATAAATTTTTACAAATTGGTCTTAATTAAAAGAAACATTTGTATTGTTTGCTATTGGCCGTCCCTTCATGGAAATACCTTTTATTTTATTTTTTTTCCTCCAATAGAAACTTCCAGGAAGGATCAGTCTCCTAGGATTTCTGTTCAAGCACTTTTTTTGAAGCCAACGGGTGGGTGTATGTTTAGATCCAAGAGAAACAAATTATAACCATGGATGTGAACTTTTTACAGTCTTCTCAAAATAAAAGCTTGAAAAAAAAAATTCTTTATTCCTTTCTTTTGCAGAAACTGTCTCTTTCTAAGGAGGAATAAAGCAAAGGTAACATGTTAAGCGTATGTGGATCTTCATATTGTTTCAGCCTTACCTAGTAATTAGCAGAACACCGCAAAATGTTCATTGAGAATTTCTGGCCACAATTTCAAACCTTAAAAACTGGTAGAAAGAAGTACATATGTGGTGAAGTTCAAATAACAGTGGACATTGCTATTTAAAATATGTAGGCATTTTTGGAGACAAGGACTGAAATTTTTGTAGTGTTAGGTTTATGAAGGCAAGCAAAATAAAATATGGATACCCAATAATGAAAGCTTTCTACTTTGTAAACATTACTTAAACATGTCGAATGTCTCTTAGCTTTTAATTTGTTAACAAGAATGCAATTGGGCAAGAGTGAAGGCTTTGTGAATCATAAAAGCCGCTATAAACACATTCTTAGTGTCCCACTGGATGTCTTCAGCCTTTTTTTTTTCTGTCCCAATGAGACTTCCATCATGTTTTTTGTGTCTGTGGAAGAGGACAAAGCCGTGGAAGGGTACGTTACTAACCTGATAGATGGGGGAAGTGGAGACAGTAGGAAAGGAGTACCACAGCCACAAAACTGACATTTTTTAGGTCAGTGGTGGTTCCAAGTCATGGACTTAAACTAGGACTATATTGTTAAGTAACTAAAATTTACTTGCATATATAATCAATTAGTTTGTAAGCACCTTGAAGATGTTGAATTATGCCCTAAGCATAGTGTAATACCACACTTATTTGTAATATTATGAGTTCTTTGAACTTTTGCATAGACTTCTTTGTTGGATTTTCTACTAAACAAAGAACCTCATTTGTGCTGTCCTGGACAACTCTTTATTTAATCATCACAGTTAATTCTGTACATTACAATTTACTTCTTCATACAATTTCTTATATTCCTCAATCTTTATGTTTAAAGTAGGTTTCTTGTACACAGCATAGAATTTGGTCATGCATTTTTTTTTTAATCCAGTCCGACAGTCTCTGCCTTATAATTGGTGTGTTGAGATCATTTACATTTAATCTAATTATTGGTATGGTTGAATACCATCTTGCATTTCTATTCTATTTGTACCATGTTTTCTTTGTTTCTTTTTTTCATCTTAACTTTCTTTGGATTAACTGAGGTTTTTTTTTTTTTTTTTTTTTTTTAAATGATTTCATTTTCTCTCCACTGTTGGCTTATTAGTTATAGTTGTTTGTTTCATTGTTTCTCAATTTAAATCGAACTCATTAACATACCTCAAGCCTACTCCTCCTCTTTTTTTAATGTCACCATTCATTAAGTTGTACTTTCTTTATCTTTGATTTATCTCTGTCCTTTAACCCCATATTGGAGGATGATAGCTAAAGGTACCGGTTTTCTTTTTTGTTTTTGTTTTAATCGAGATAAAATTCACATAACATAAAATTCACCATTTTAAAGTGCACAATTCAGTGGTTTTTTTATTATGTTCAAAATGTTGTGCAACCATCACCACTACCTAATTTCAGAACATTTTAATCACCCCATAGAGAAACCTCATACCCATTAGGTAGTCATTCTCTATTCCTTGTTTCCCCCAGCCCCTGGCAACCATTAATATACTTTCTGTCTATGGATTTGTCTATCCTGGACATTTCATATAAATGGAATCATGCAATATGTGACCTTTTGTGTCTGGTTTCCTTCACTTGGCATAACGTTCTCAAGGTTCATTCATGTTGTAGCATGAATCAGTATTTCATTCCTTTTTATGGCTGAATACTCTTTGATTGCGTGGCTATACTACTTTTGTTTATTCATTCATCAGTTGATGCACATGTGGATTGTTTCCACTTTTGGGCTATTACACATAATACTGCTGTGAACATTAGTGTACAAGTTTTTGTGTGAATGTAGTTTTCATTTCTCTTGGATATATACCTAGAAGTGGAATTGGTAGGTCATATAGTGACTGTGTTTAACTTTTTGAGGAATTGCCAAACTATTTTTCACATTCTACCAGCAGCATATGAAGGTTCCAATTCCTCCACATCCTCGCCAACACTTGTTATTTTCTCTTCTTTTGATTATAGCCATCCTAGTGTTCCTGAAGTGATATTTCATTGTGGTTTTGATTTGCATTTTCCTAATGACTCACATCTTTTCACATATTTATTGGCTATTTGTATATCATCTTTGGAGAAATATCTATTCAAGTACTTTGCCCATTTTTTAATTGGGTAGGTTTTCATTTTGTTTTTGAGTTGTAAGAGTTCTTTATATATTCTGGATACTAAAGCCTTATGAGATAATATGGTTTGCAAATCTTTTCTCCCATTTTCTGGGTTATGTTTTTTCTTTCTTGATAATATCCTTTAGATGTGTAAAAGTTTAATATTGATAAAGTTCAATTTATCTGTTTTTTCTTTTGTTGCTCAAGCTTTTGGTGTTATATCTAAGAATGTATTGCCAAATCTGAGGTCATGAAGATTTACCCCTATGTTTTCTTCTAAGAGTTTTATGATTTTAGCTTTTATATTTAGGTCTTTGATCCATTTTGAAATAATATTTTTGTATATGGTAGGAAGTAGGGGTCAAAATTCTTTTGTATGTCATATCAAGTTGTCCCAGTACTGTTTTGTTGAAGAGACTATTCTTTTCCCATTGAATAGATTTGGCACCCTTGTTGAAGTTAATTGACCATAAGTGTCTGAGTTTATTCTGGAGTCTCAGTTCTCTTCCATTGAGCTATATGTCTATCCTTATGTCAGGACCACACTGTTTTGATTACTGTTGGTTTTTATAAGTTTTGAAATTGTGACATGTGAGCCCTCACGCTTCATTCTTCTTTTGCAAGATTGTTTTGGTTACTTGAGGTCCCTTGCAGTTCCATATGAATTTTAGGATTAGCTTGTCCATTTCTGCAAAAAAGGTAGTTGGAATTTTAATAGGGATTGCATTGATTCTGTAGATCACTTTGGGTAGCACTGGCATCTTAAAAACATTGTCTTCCAATCCATGAACATGGTATGTTTTTCCTGTTTTTTGAGGTCTTCTTTAATTTCTTTCAACAGTGTTTTGCACTTTTCAGTGTACAAGTTTTACACTTCCTTGGTTAAACTTATTACTAAGTATTCTTTTTGATGCTGTTGTAAATTGACTTGTTTCATTTTTGGATTGGTTATTGCTAGTGTATACAAGTAACTAATTTTTTTTACATGTTGATCTTCTGCTACTTTGCTGCACTCATTTATTCGTTCTAATAGTTTTTTTTGTGTGTGAATTCCTTAGGATTTTCTACATATAAGAATATGTCATTTGTGAATAGAGATAGTTTTATTTCTTCCTTTTCTATTCAGATGCCTTTTATTTCTTTTTCTTGCCCAATTGCACTGGCCTGAACTTCTAGTACAATGTTGAGTAGAAGTTGTAAAAGCAGACATCCTTGTCTTGTTCTTTATCTTAGGGGGAAAGTTTTCAGTCTTTCACCATTAAGTGTGATGTTAGTTGTAGGTTTTTTTGTAGGTGCTTTTTATCATGTAGATGAAGTTCCTTTTTATTCCTAGTTTTCTGAGTATTTTAGGAGCCCTGGTGGTGCAGTGGTTAAAGCGCTCCTCTGCTAACTGAGAGGTTGGCAGTTTGAACCTAGCAACCACTCCGTGGGAGAAAGATGTGGCAGTCTGTTCCCATAAAGATTACAGTCTTGGAAACCCTATAGGGCTGTTTTACTCTGTCCTACAGGGTCCTTGTTAGTCAATCGTCTCAACGGCAGTGGGTTTTTTCCTGAGTATTTTATAATGAAAGGGTGTTGGATTTTGTTAAATGCCTTTTTTCTGTCAATTGGATGATCACGTGTTTTCTTCCCTTTATTCTATTAATAGGATTTATTACATTGATTGATTTTCTTATGTTAGAACCTCCTTGCATTCCTGGAGTAAATCCCACTTGGTCATGGTGTATAACCTTTTTAATATGCTCCTGGATTCAATTTGCTAATATTTTGCTGAGGATTTTTACACCTACATCCATAAGGGATATTAATCTGTTGTTTTGTTTTCTTGTAATGCCTTTCTTTGGCTTTAGTATCAGGGTAATATTAGCCTCATAGAATGAGTAAGGAAGTGTCCTGGGGTTTCTTTTTTGGGGTGATGGAAATCTTCTAAAATTATTTCTAGTGATGGGGGCACAACTCTAGAGCTATACCAAAAACTATTGAATTGTACACTTAAAATGGATGAATAGTATGATATGTGAATTATATCTCAGTAAAACTGTTACCAAAAAGAAAAAATCTTTAGGGGAGCCCATAAATCTACACACTTTAGCCCAAAGTCCTTATTAGCCTGGCCTTCAAAGCTTTTGGCAATCCTTCTGGCTGTAATATTTCAACTTACCTTTTAATGTAATTCTGATCCAGTGACAGTGGTCAACACACTGCCCCTCCCACTACCTCCTTCTCCCCCAGATCTCACAGAATATCTTGTGCATTCTTTCTTCTTCACCCTGGCCAAGGTGTTTTCCCCACCTGTCTTGAATGTCCCTTTTCCCCTTTCCCACTGTGGGAATCTAACCTGCCTTTCAGGGTTCCTCTCAAGTTTCATCTGTTCACCACTCTAGCCTGTGGTAATTTCTTGGTACCAAACACCTAAATCTGGTGAATATTTTCTCAATTAAAAAAAAGAAAAGCGTGATCTGGAATGTGTGAGTTTACTTAAGGAGAGTATTTGAAATCAGAACTGTTCTGGGAAATCTGGTATATGTGTTTGTAGTACCTGTAGGCATACTCTTTTTTATTTTTTTCGAATTTACAGTTAACTCACAAATTTATAGGGACAGCTTTTCAGTTGGATTTCTCTGGCTTCCCCAAATAGTCATAAGTGCTTTGAAGAAAGACAAGGTGTGTTATATCTAGCCCTGGGTATGTGAGTCTGTTTATGTAAAGGCCACTTGCTGGAGTTCCATGAGATATAACTGGGAGGTTGTCATCATGGCATAATGGCAAGAACAGATTTCACATTAAATTGAACTGGACTCAAATCAGGTATATTTACCTCATATGTAGCTGTTACGGGTTAAGCCAGTATTCAAATTCAGGTTTGCCAACTCTAGGACTGATGATTAAATATTATACTATTTTACATTCCACACCTATTAAGGAAAGTTATTTAACTTCTCTGAGCCTCATTTCTTTTTACATGTAAAATGAACTTGATAATACTTCCCGTGTGCAAAATGTTTTGAGATATAAGTGAGAATGTTTGTAAAGCATTCAGCGGAGAGCTTGCTCACAAAATAGGCAGACCTATTGGAGCCAGGGCTGCTAACCAAAAGATTAGCAGTTCGAATCCACCAGCTGCTCCTTGGAAACCCTATGGGGCAGTTATACTGTGTCCTGTAGGGTCACTATGAGTTGGACTTGATGTATGGCAATGGTTTTGGTTTTTGTTGTTGTTGTTATTACTATAATAAAATATTTCTTCAGAAGAATAGTACCAGTGAAAGTGGTTTTGAAAGCATGTCTGAAACTTATGCAGAGAAGTTCACTTATCTGTTGGCTTTAGAATATTGAATTCCTTACTTTTTGGCAAAAGTTTTCCGTATTTAATTTCTCTAGAATTTACATAATTTTCCAAGTAAGTCATTTGTAAGTAATTACTTTGATTTATTTCCCTCTATTGTATTTTTTGTTGTTGTTCAGAACGAATTATTGTCAAAGAAATAACGGGATTATACCTTCTTTGGCATTAACTTCCCTTATGAAGAATTTGAGTATTGTTGACACTTGTGGTTACCAGCAACTGTTAAATATTTAAGCCTTACATTTTGAAGTATCTGGAATGAAGCTTAGGAAGGCTGATTTTATGTTGGAAGCCATAATAGAAATAAACTAGAGAAATGGTTATTGGTTTACATCTTGGCTGCAGAAGACGTATTTGTGTAAGAGTATTTGTTGGTGTTGCTATAGAAACATAGAACTACAGCAGTGAAAGCATCACAAAATAAAGCATTGATTTGGTTACCTGGATTTGAGCTATTCCTAATTGAATTCAGATGTCTGATTTTTTTTTATTCCTAGCTGTCATAAATATCCAGATATCATAAGTTTATATAAAAAATTAAATTTCCAATTAATTCAGTGTTCTGACTAGTAATATTAACCGTCTAAGTGTTTGATCACTGTTACTTCTTAAAAACCAAACCTGTTGCCATTGAGTCAATTCTGACTAGAGGTTTGAAAAAAAATTCTGCCAGTGCAAATCCACATTTCCTGTTTGTGATGAACTGTAGTTTTAAAAATATGTATCCCCATTATTTTAGGTTAGTTTTGGTTCAGTTGGGGATTTTTCTGAATGAAAACCATGTATAGGTATTTTTTCGAAGTTTTATTTATATTTTATTTTACAGATTTATTATAAAGTTATCTAGCCATGCTATCCATTTTAGCTTTTTAATAAAGCTACAATGTGGGTAAGGAGAAGGTGGCTCCACTAAGCAGTTATTAGAGGAAAATAGCTCTGCTTCTGTCTTTTATAGACTCTTTTGCTCAAAGGAAGAGCTGCTATTGAGTCAGTTACAACTTCAGTGGAAGATGTCTTGCAGCTGTGCCTCTTTGGTTTTGTTCCAGAGATAGTATTTGTGTGCACTGTCAGAATGTCTTAAAGGCCCACCCTGGAAAGGATTCAACTCTATAAAAGGAGTTTTGTTTTATAACCTTTCACATGTTCTTATGGGGTTCTAGTGGTGATGGTGATCTTCATAATCTTGTCTTTTAAACTGGCATTTTATCGAGACACAGGTTTCGTAGTTTGAAAACAGGAATTATAGTTATTTTATCTCGCAAAACAATTTTAGCCAAGTCCTTGGCACACACTCATGATTAAAACAAAATAAAACAACCCTCCCCAAACCTTGGGACAACTTCACTTTCAGCGAGTTATTCCTTGTTTTCTGCCTTATGTTGAAAATGGCACTCATTTGATTAAATTCTTCTAATTTAATAAACATTCAATTACAAATCTGATTAATATATTAGAAGATAGATTATTCAGGGAATCCCAAACCAAGTTTGTAAGATATCAATGACTTCTTGTGTTGAAGATTGTTAAGCTACACTTGTTTTGAACCATGTGTTGACACAAATACTAAGAGATTTATCATCCAGTATATTGTAGGAGATTGACTATATTTTCTCCAAAATTTCCCATTTTCCTGATTTTTTTCTTCTTTTCCTTTAAATGCACCAAACTTACTGAAGTTATTTGGGAAGGAAGCCAGGGCTTCAGATCTACTGACATCTTTCTAGCTTCCTTAAGCCCCTCTACCCAAGCTCATGTATATTCCCGATTACAATTCCCTTTGGTCTCTGGGGTAGAGGTGTCCCTCTTGCTGTCCGAGGTTAAACTCTTCTCTTGTGGTTTTGATCCTTGTGCTTCCATCTCTTCTGAACAGCATGCCATCCATTTTACCATCTTTCTCCTTTATGTCTTCATCCTTTCCCCTCTTTGTCTCTCCTACCAAAAGCCTGAACTAAACAAAACAACCAAAATATCTCCTGTACATTAACATCTTCCCTCAACCCTGTACTTCTTGTAATTATTACTTACCCCTTTTCTAGACTTTTCTTCATTGGTAAGAATAATTTACTCATGTTACCTCTTACCCACCTGCTCTCCCCCATGTTTTTTCCTCAGCCAGTAGGTTTTTTTCATTTCAATCCACTGAACTTGCTGTTTGAGGTTGCCAGCAATCTTCTCGTGGCACTTTTTAAACATTATTGGTACCTCAAGCAATCAGCCCTTGCCCCTGTTGGCCACTTCTCCTGGCTTGGCTCTCAACCTCTTGGCTATACTTCCCCTGGTTTGCTTTCTTCCTCTTATGCTGATCCTTCCCAGCCTCCTTCAGAGGTTCCTTACTCTCTGCCTGCGGATTTATTGTGAGCATTTTTGTTACTGCATGGCGTTTCATCTAACTCCCTGACTTATTGACCAAGTAGTTCAAATCTTAGCATGGAAACCCAAACTCTGTTGTTCAGACACTTATCTGCAACCACCTGGATGTCACACAGCCACTTCAGACCAAATGCATTCACATGAAGTCATTGCTTCCTTTATCTCTGTATGCTGTCTTTTCTGAAGCACCTTTCTAGGTGAGTGGCACCAGCATCTGACCTTTAACCTGGAAATTTCATTCTCCATTACCCCTGAAATCTTTTTCATTATCAAGTCCTCTCTGTTTTGCCTACTAAATATTTCTTGACTCCGTCTTTTCCGTTGCATCTTTGTTCCCTCTGTTTTCATTTAGATGTCCTCTTGGATCACTACAGCAGCTTCTTTTTTTTATTTTTTATTTTTTTATTGTAGTTTAAATGAAGTTTACATTTCAAGTTAGTCTCCCATACAAAAATTTATAATGTGACCCTATTTGCTCTCCCCTTACTCTGACAGCACATTCCTCCTTTCCACCCCTGATTTGCCATGTCCATTCAACCAGCTCCTAACCCTCTGCCTTCCCATCTCACCTCTGGACAGAAGCTGCACATTTAGTCTCTTGTATCTACTTGAGCTAACAGGCACACTCCTCAAAAGTATCACTTTCTGTCCCACAGTCCAGTCCAATCCCTGTCTGAAGAGTTGGCCTTGGAAATTGTTTTAGATCTGGGCTGATAGACAATCCCCGGAGAATCCAGGGGCCATGCTTTCTGAGGATCCTCCAGTCTCAGTCAGACCATTAAGTCTGGTCTTCTTACAAGAATTTGAGTTCTGCACCCTACCTTTCTCCT
>NW_004443938.1:43212715-43286514 GCF_000243295.1 Trichechus manatus latirostris
CAGCAGGGGGACACACTCTGAGCAAGGCAGGGGGTTGACAGCTGCCCCCAGGTGTCCCTTTTTGGTAGAGCGCGTAGGTGGGTGGGTTTTTGCAGCCCGAGTATGAGCACCTAGTGTTGTTGGCTGTAAGGACTGAGGGGTATCTCTTATTCATGTGCTCCTATTGCAGGTGGCTACGTAGTGTGTGTGGAGCCACCAGCCTTCAGGCCCCTGATGTGGTAGGTGAAGACCCAGCTTAATGGGCAGAGCAGTGTCAAATGTCAAAAACCTGCCACTTCACAGCTGAAGCAGTTGAAGTTAGTCTACTCGTATATACCCTCTTGTACTGTGGTAATGAGGGCCTATGCTGTTGAGATGTGCCCACACACGTCTATTAGGGAGAAAGGCACTCAAAGTCCGTGGATTCCTTATGCCTGTGCCTAGGCAAAAGAGCTCTGCCTATTGTGGGTTCCTGGCTTAGAGGAACTGGCAGTTTTATTTTTTTCTGTTTGTTAATTTGTTCGCTTTCTAAGGCAGGAGAATGGCTCTGGGCGTGTGACGGATCCTACTTCTGGCCCAGGGACTCGGCGATTGCTGAAAATGGTCCAGGACCCAGTGCAGAGTAGGGAGCGAGGAGGTAAATGGGAGAGACGTTTTTCCCTAATGGGGGTGTTTTTGATTGGCATGGTAGGCTGTACGCAAGTAGTTATCTTTTGCCGATCCTGGGCTGCTTCTCACTGGTTCTGGATGGCCGTGTAGACTCTTTGACACTGGTTCTCTTCCGGTGCGGAAAATGTGACTCCCTAGCACAGGTGCTTGCCTGCCTCACCACTCACCCCTGAGATGATCAGGCCTGAAGGGCTCAGACTCTTGCCAGGTCATGTCTGGCAATTCCTCGCTGCTTCTGAACCATCTCTCCCTCCCCCTGCCACTCAGTCTGGTTCCTCAACTCTGCCTTTGATGTTCAGGGCTCCCAGATTGTCATATATAATGGATTCACTTTTTTTTCTGGTCTTTGTTGTAAGAGAGTCCACCGGAAGTACCTGTCTACTCTGCCATCTTGACCCCCACCTGGAGAGGGTTCTCAACTAGTTTCCTTTCATCATTGTCACTTGTTCTCACATGCTGCCAAAATATTCTTCCAGAAGTACAACATTATTTTCCATTGCCTGCAGAATTCAGTAAAAATATCTGAGTTTAGCATACTGATCACATGTTATTTGACTGCTAGTTATTTGTCTTGACCCATCTTCACCACTCCCCCCCAGTGTTTCAGGCAGATAATTGTGCTCACTGTTCTCTGTAACACATTTATCTTTCATGATTTTCTGCCCTTCACATACTGTTTCCAAAATGTTTATACCGACTTATAATGTGTCCCATAAGTTCTTACTTATCCTTCAAGTTCAGCTCAGGCATTACCTCGGCAAGCGTTCTTCCCCTACCAGGTCAGTTATTGTTAAATTGTGTATGTTGCTCATTTTTATGCTTCTATTACAGCTCTTACTCTCTTTGTAGTATAGTTATGTATTTAAATGGCCCTGCAGGAGCCATGTTTTACACAATTCTATATCCCCAGCACCTAACAGCAAGCAAAGAGAAATTCCTGATTATTTTAATGAATCTTAGCAAATGCCAAAATACGGAATGAAATCACATCTCATAGGCAAAGGTAATGGTGAGTATGCTGGATTGATGGTGGATATTTTTTATTGTTTTGGGTGAGTGGGGGCTGTGGATTGAGGACTATACATTAGCATTTGTGGTTGAGGTTTTCTTTCAGATTTGGCAATAAGTTTTAGAGATCAAGATGAAAGAAATAGGCACAGCTACAGTTTTGAATTTTGGAGCTAATAAAACTGTGAAGGGTTGGAAGACACTGAGTTCTCAAGCAAGTTTCCAAACCACTGCAATCTGCACACATCATACTGAAGGAAAACTGAGATGCAGGTGAAATGAGAGGAGGTCCCCAGAATGAGTCATAACTCCCGAGGGTGTGATGCCTAGCTGTGCACTACTTATTATACCTTAATATTTCCCCAGCTTTCCCATGTAGAAGCAGTGTTCAACTCTACGCAATACTTTTTTTTCCTTTAAAATTATATCTTTAATTTGTTTTTGTGATCCATTGTGGTTTTCAGTTGAAATGTTAGTACCTTTTTTTTTTCTGTTTTTGTTTTGTTGAAAATGTACACAGCCAAACATACACCCATTCAGCAGTTTTACGTGTGCAATTCAGTGACACTAGCTAACATTCTTCACTTGTTCCATCATTCTCAGTGTCTGTCCCCAAATTATTTCACCACCATTAACTTAGACTCACTGGTCTCTAAAGTTCTCACCTATGCTTTAGAGTTACTGTTGTCAATTTGATGTCATATATATCGTTCTTTAAATGAGCTGAATGCTCAAGGCAAACATTCTTTACTAATTGAGCTAATCTATTGTTAGGTTTGAAGATGACTTCAGGGGATCATTTTGGTTCAAAGTTTAAAGATAATCTCAGGTCAGTAGATTTGGGGGTTCTTCCAGTCTCAGTGGGTTCTGGAAGCTTGGATTCCCTAAGAATTTGAAAGTCTGTGTCCCGTTCCACACCACTTTTAATCAAGATCCATCTATAGAATCCTTGATCAAAACGTTCAGTATTGATAGCCAGGCACCATCCACTTTTTCTAGTCTCATGGTGAAGGAGGTGAAGGCAGTAGACCTATGGTACATTTCCTTCTCTGATTCCTGAGTCTCCTTCCTTTTCTCCTCCAAGAGAACAGAGACCAATTATAGTATCTTGGATGGCCGCTTATGCAACACGTTTTGATAAGGGCCTTGTCTTTTAATGTTTGATGTTTATATGGTTCTAGTAGAGCCTCAGGTCTTGGATGGTGCATATGGTTCGCATTCAGCTACCAACTGAAAGGTTGATAGTTTGAACCTACCTAGCAGTGCCATGGAAGAAAGGCCTAGTGATCTGCTTCCATAAATATTATATAGCCAAGAGCTTCCATAAGATTACAGGCTATGGAGCTCAGGTCAACTTTGTAACACATGGGGTTGCCATGAGTTGGAACGACTCTGTGGTACTGGATTTAGTAGTGTCTCTTGGAACAGTTGTGGCTGTTTTAAAGGAAAGGAGAGAAAAGAAAGGATAAGGGAAATTATGAAGGGGTAAATTTGGGTGGGAAAGCAGATTTCCTTCCAAAAATTGAAGACAGATAAATGGGATTGGAAGGAGATTACTGTATGTTAATGTTTGATTTTAAAAAATGAAATTAAACTTAATGCCAAATGATAGATTCAACCATTTTTTTGGGAAAAGCCTTGATGAATTTTTTTTTTAACATCAAAACTGTTTCATCGTCATTTGCATTTGTGTAGGACTTTGCACATTGTCAGTAGCTTTCACAGTGATTCTTCTCTGATTCTGACAACAGTCCTGTTATGTAGGCAGGATAGCTGCTGGTGCCCTTGTTTTTTTTTTTTTTTTTACAGACGTTAGTTAACAGACTTAGCTAAATTAAATGGCAACATGGGGATATATCCAGACTATTTGAGTATAAATTTAATGTTGTTTTGGGTTGGAAAGAGTAGACAGTTTCTTGGCAATGGCCTCTTTATTTCTAGAAACAAAATTTTGGAGGAGGGAGGAGAGTACAGGATTTTTCTTGTGTCCAGAGTTTGGGGGCAGGGCTGAGGAGCGTTTTAAGTCTGTTGGTTGCCCAGTGTCAGAGCCATTTGTTCCTTCTGGCTGTTAAACAGGGATGCTGTTGTTGTTGTTAGTTGCCATCATGTTGGCCCCAACTCATGGCGACCTTATGTACAACGGAACGAAATGTTGCCCAGTCCTGCGCCATCTCCTTGATAGTTCGGATGTTTGAGTCCAAATCGTTGCGGCAAATGAGGGTTTCTCTCATTTTTGCTGACCCTCTACCAAACATGATGTCCTTTTCTAGTGATTTGTCTTTCCTGATCGTGTGTTCAAAGTAAGCAAGGTGAAGTCTCGCCAACCTTACTCCTAAGGAGCGTTCTGGTTGTATTTCTTCTAAGACAGATGGATTTATTCATTCTTATGATAGTGACATCTTTGCTTTTTAAAACTTTACAGAGTTCTTTTGCAGCAAATTTGCCCAATGCAATATGTTATTTGATTTCTTGACTACTCCTTTCACGGATGTTGATTGTTCATTCAAGTAGAGTGAAATCATTGACAACTTGAATTTCTTCTTCATTTACCATGATGTTGTTTATAGGCCTATGGTGAGGATTTTTGTTTTCTTCATGTTGAGATGTAATCCATACCAAAGGCTGTAGTCTGTGAGCTTCATTAGTAAGTGCTTCAAGTCATCCTCATTTTTGGCAAGCAAGGTTATGTCATCTGCATACTGCAGGTTTTTAATGAGTCCTCTGCTAATCAACTCCTGATGCTGTGTTCTTCTTCATATGGTCCAGCTTCTTGGCATATTTGTTCAGCATATAGATTGAATAAGTACGTAAAAAGATATAACCTTACCGCATACCTTTTCCAACTTTGACACACTTTTTCTCTTCAAATGACTGCCTCAATTTATATACAGGTTTCGCATGAGCACGATGAAGTGTCTTGGAATTCCCATTCTTTGTAATGTTATCCATAATTTGTTATGATCTACACAGTTGAATGTCTTTGCATAGTTGGTAAAACACAGGTAAACATCTTTCTGGTATTCTCTACTTTTGGTCAAGATTTATCTGACAAAACCAATGATATTTCTCGTTCTGTGTCCTTTTGAATTCATCTTGAACTTGTAGCAGTTTCCTATTGATATACGGCTGCAGTTGTTTTTGAATTGAGCAGAATTTTGCTAGCATGTTATATTAATGATATTGTTTGATAATTTACACATTCTATTTGATTGCCTATATTTGGAATAGGCATGAATATGGACCTCTTTCAGTTGGTTGGCAGGTAGCTGTCTTTCAAATTTCTTGACATAGACAAGTGTTTCCAGTATTGCGTATTTTTGAAGCATCTCAGTTGGTATTGTGTCAATTCCCAGAGCCATGTTTTTTTGCAGATGCTTTCAGTGCAGCTTGAACTCCTTCCTTCAGTACCAGTGATTTTTGATCATATGTGACCTCTTGAAATGGTTGAACATAGACCTGTTATTTTTGGTCAGTGACTCTGTGTATCCCTTCTGTGACTCTGTGTATCCCTTCTATCTTCTTTTGATGCTTTCTGCATCATTGAGTTTTTTGCCTATAGAATGCTTCAGTGATGCAACTCAGGGCTTGAAATTTTCTCTTCAGTTCTTTCAGCCTGAGAAATGCCAGTTGTATCTTCCATTTTGGTTTTCTAACTTCAGCTCTTTGCACATTTCATCATAATGCTTTACCTTATTGAGCTACACCTTAAAATATTCTGTTCACCTCTTTTACTTCATCATTTCTTCCATTCACTGTAGGTACTCTGCATTTAAGAGCAAATTTCAGAGTCTCTTCTGACATTCATTTTGGTCTTTCCCTTCTTTCCTGTCTTTTTAATGACCTTTCACTTTTTTCATGTATGATATCCTTTCACAACTCTTCTGGTCTTTAGTCATTAGTGTTCAGTGTGTCAAATCTATTCTTGAGATGGTCTTTAAATTCAGGTCGCAATATTTAAGGATAAGGAGCCCTGGTGGTGCAGTGGTTAAAGCACTCGACTGCTAACTGAAAGGCCAGTGGTTCAAAACCACCAGTGGCTCTGCAGGAGAAAGATGTGGCAGTCTACTTCCATAGAGATTTACAGCCTTGGAAACCCTATGGGGTCCCTCTGAGCTGGAATCGATTTGATGGCAGTAGGTTTGGTTTTTGGTTTGTATTCAAGGATATACTTGGTAATTGATTTTATTTTTGTGGACTTGCTTTAATTTTCTTCAGCTTCAACTTCGACTTGGACACAAGTAATTGATGATACTCCCTGAGCACTGGTATGGGTAAGAATCTTCAAATCCTAAGAGCCTAGACCAGTGTCTGGTGCAAAGAAGGAACTCAGCAAATGTTTCTTAAACATAAATGGAAGGAAAATAATGCATTTTAAAATACCTGCTGGATTATTGTACTGGTCTGATGGTGTAGCATTAGAAGTGATGGTTTTGACTTTTGAAGTTAATTAACAACAACAACAAAAAAAAGTTAAGAGCTTTGTCCTAGCACTTTTTAGATGTTTTTGAAAACATTAACTTTCTGATTATAGTTTCCCAACCACCCCTTTATTATTTAAGATTCGTGTGTGTGTTTTCTGTGAAAGTTTACATGGCAAATTAGGTTTCCATTTGACAATTTCTATACAGATTGTTCAGTGACATTAGTTACATTTTTCACAATGTATTAACATTCTCTTTAATTGTGTTCTGGCTTTTCTGTTTCCAATACTTTAGTTTCCCTGCCCTCTTGTCTTCTACTTTGCTTTAGAGTGAGTGTTGACCTTTTAGTCTCATATAGATGGTTTTTTAATGGAGCTCCCTACTCACTGATAATATCCTTTATTTTGTGTGCCAATCTGTTATTTCTCCAGAAGGTGACCTCAGGAGATAGTTTTGGTTCAAGGTTTAAAGAGTATCTCAGGGTAATAGTTTCAGGGAGTCCTCTGCTCTCAAATGGTCCGATAAGTCTGGTCTTTTTGAAGAATTTAAGTTCTGTTCTTTGTTTTTCTCTCATTCTGTCAGGGTCCATCTACTGTGGCCCTGATCAAAATGGTTGGTAGTGGTAGCTGGGCACCGTTTAGTTCTTCTGGTCTCAGGGTAGATGAGGCTGTGACTCGTGTGGGCTGTTAGCTCTGTAGACTAGTTTCTTCTCTGAGACTTTGGTTTCCTTCTTTCTCTTTTGCTCCTAACCAGTAGAGACCAGTAGTTGTATCTTAGATGGCTGCTTGCAAGCTTTTAAGACCCCAGGTACTACTCACCACACTGGGATACAGAGCATGAACTTTGTGATGCCAGTTGACTGAGTTTGTCCGATGAGACTAAGGACCTAAGCCTTTACACCCAGAAAACCATTCTCACAAGGTGTTTGGTTATATCTGTGAAGTATCTGTAACTGTGTCCTTTATGATTATATATGCATGCACACATATCTGTACATACACATACATATAGATACTTCTATCTGTGCACGCATATGTGCTTATTTGTACACATAATGCCTATACACCTACATATGTGACCATACACTTCTTTTTTGGTTATTGTTGGTGTTGCCAAATTATATGTCATATTCTTTAGCACAAACATCCTTTTGTCTTGTGTGCTTCTTAGTGGCATCATTTACTTTGGTCAAGCTGTGCTCATTATACCCACATTCTGTGCTACTTTTCCCATCACCAAAAATAACAAGTATCTGTGCTCTAGAGAGTGATTATCCCTCTTCTCCACCCATCCCTGGTAACGACCAATGGGCATTGGTGTCTGTATATATATCTATTCTTGTGTTGTTATAAAAATGGGAACATACGATATTTGTCTTTTACATATTTCAGTCAGCATTATGTCATCCAGATCCATCCATGTTATAAAGTAAAACCTGCGAAAGCTGGAACCTGTCTAAGGCGGCAACCTGTCAGGGAAGGAAAACTCAAATGTTTTCTAATAGAAAGCTATAGAAAAGTGGTAGACTCTATCCTGTCAAAGGTGGAAAACTTGCGAGATCTGGAAAACCAAGACAGTGCCCATGAGTTCTGTTTCTCAGAGGTTTCATTGTAATATGTTTTGCGGATTCATCATCGTTCTTTAAGGTTGCATAATAGTATTCCATTGTATGTATGTACCACATTTTGCTTACCCATTCATCTGTTGAAGGCCACTTAGGCTGTTTCCATTTTTTTGCTATTGTGAATAATGCTACAGTGAACATGGGTGTGCATATGTCTATTTGTATCTTAATAGAGATTTCTATTAGGTCTCTAGGGTATATACCTTGAAGTGGAATTGCTGGATCATAAGTTAGTTTTATTTCTAGTTTTTTGACGAAGCACCATACCATTTTCCATAGTGGCTGTACCATTTTACAGTCCCACCAGCAATGGATAAGGGTTCCAGTCTCCCCACATCTTCACCAACATTTGTTGTTGTGTTTTTATTTATCAGTGCCATTTTAACTGGGATGAGATGATATCTCACTGTAGTTTTAATTTGCATCTCTCTGATCACTAATGGGAGCCCTGGTGGTGCAGTGGTTAAGAGCTTGGCTGCTAACAAAAAAGTCAGCAGTTCAAATCCACCAGCCACTCCTTGCAAACCCTATACGGTAGTTCTGCCCTGTCCTATAGGGTCAGTATGAGTCAGAATTGACTCGATGGCAAGGGGTTTGGTTTTTATTTTTCAGAATGGCCAGTGATCTTGAGCATCTTCTCATGTGTTTGTTGGCTGGCTGAATGTCCTCTTTGGTGAAGTGTCTGTTCATGTCCTTTGCCCATTTTTTAATTGAGTTGTTTGTCTATAGATTCCCAACCACGCCTTTAGTCTTTTCCTCTCTGTTTACTTGCTTCTAGTCTTTCTCCACATTCCTGTAAAAATTTGGGGTCATATAGCATATTTATTTCCCAGAGTCTCATAAGTCTATAGTACTTTCTAATACAGTTATTGCTGCATAATGTCCATTGGGGCAAAGTCCGACCACATCTACGTTTGTGGTACCATAAGGTTATAATAGAGCTCAGAAATCCCAATTAGAGAACAAGACATAGCAGATGTAAATGGACACAGTGAACGGTAACTTCCTGCACGCAACACGTGTATCTCATGTCTCTTGTATACAATGCGATTGCGCTGCCAGGCATGTAATGGTATGGTAAATTATAGAGGGAGGTTATTTGCCCCAGAAAATAATATGGTATTAGCACAACATCCAGATCACTTAATGTTTATTTCACAGAATGTATCGTGGATGTTAAAGGACGCTTGATTGTATTTCATAATTTGATGTAATTGAACTTATTAGTCTAGCACTGCTAAGATGTGATAGGGAAGAAACTTTGCAGATAACTCATTCGCAGTAGTGCAAATCATTCTGAATTTAGAGCCCGAGAGAAATCAAACTGTGGTGGTGTGTGGTCAAAAGAGAACTTGCTCTTAGGAGCCATGGATCTAGTACATTTTTTTTTCCCCTTCTGACATCAGATATACAAAAGCAATGATCCTATGAAATGTGAGCTATTAGGAAGTGTGAGCTTATAGACCAACTGAAGTTCAGCCATAATTGTAAATGTTGTAAAACTTTTCTCTGTAATTGTTCAGGAAGTATAGTCTTGCATTATGATTGGTAGATGGGAAGGTTGGATTCTCTGTAAAATCGGTAGAGTCAAAAAAGAAAGTTTAATTCTGAGTACTTTTTAGGTTATTTTAGGGTTATGTCAGAAAATTGTGTTATCTGCTTTTTTTCCTGGGGCAACAGATGATGAGTGCTTTTCAGATGGAGGCTTGATGAATAGAGATGGGAAGACTGAAAGGATTTTCATATTAATCATTGTCTTTCCTATGACATTGATGACTTTATTTTTTGCTCAGAGTTTGTGTCCCTTATGGTTTTGTAGCTATGAGTGACCCATCAGATTATTTGGCTCTGCATCTCAACATTTTGTTCAATTGCATTCCCTGTCCCCATAAACCAGGAGGGAGGACAATTTTAAAAAAATTGAAAAAGTAAAAAAAAAAAAAAAAAAAAAAATCATGATGCTGGGTCTCCATTAATATACAAACTCACATACACAAATACAGAAAAATGTTTCCACACCATAACTCCAACCCTCTCCTATGAATATTTAAAAAATAGTATTCTGAGTATAAACTTCTAATTTCCCTTTTTAATGGAATAACTGGAAACAATGTCAAAATATGTCATTTTGTGATTTTCCACAGACAGATATAATAGATAGACACTTATATTAACAATTTTTTATGTTAAGATACTTGTGGATGTTTCAACCTATGTATTTTATGCACTTGAATGTGTTTAAAATTTTACTGGAAATGAACAATTTACAAATGGACCTGATTTGTATAGTTCTCTGCCAGTAACCTTCTGGGTGCCCTTGTATAAGTTATCTAGCCTCTCCGGATTCAGTTTACTCATCTAGAAAACAGGTTTAAGTGCTCAGCTGCTAATTGAAAGGTCTGCCAGTCAAACCCACCAGCAGCTCTGTGGGAGAAAAGGCCTGGCAATCTGCTCCCATAAAGATTACAGCCAGGAAACCCTTTGGAGGCAGTTCTACTCTGCCCGGTAGGGTTGCTATTAGTTAGGATCAACTCGACGGCACACAACAGCAACCACAACAAAATAGAGATAGTCTGACCATGGAGTTTGAAAAGTGCATTGAATTTAATACAGACCAAATTGGGTGTAAATTCTGGCTGTACCACTTAGGTGGCATATGGGTTTGGGAACTCATTTAATTTCTCATTTTTAATAGTCTGTTTTATCCTGTGTTCATGGTTTGTGGTGTTTCCAAATCGTAATGCTCCAAAATTCACTCTCTGTATTGACTTTCTTAACCTTTGTCTGAACTCATGAGGTGCCTGTGTCTTAAGAGCAGAATCATTTGTTTTGAAGCCAGCAGAAGAGCCGAGCAGTAGCATTGGGTCCCATAGTTAAGGTGGTAGGAGAGTAAGAGAAGAGGGCAGGAGCCACAGGAGTGATGAGAGGTGTCTGGGTTGGAGCACCAAGAGCTACCGGTGTAGACCTCACTGGATCCAGTGTCACAGTTGAGTAGTTCTCAGATTTGTGGATTCCAAGGAGTAATACATTTCAGAGAAAGGTTTGGAGCCAGTATTTTTCTAAGTAAGGTTATTAAAACAAATCTGCCAAGATTTTTAAATAAAATCCCTCCAATTTATTAAAAAATACATTTAACAAAAAAGTAGGAAAAACAATCTGAATAAAGGAGGATGCTCTGAACTGGATAAAATTGGCTCTACCAAAAACTCAGGAAATTGCTCTTTTGTGAATTGGTGAAAACTTTATGGTGGATAGTGAAGTTTACTTCCATTATATAGGATGGCTTTTTTTTTTTTTAAGTTTTGTATTTCCTCATCTTGACAAATTAATCTCTACAGAGCTGGTACTGAAACATACTTTTACTAAGTCTTCGCATAAAGGAAACCTTACCCTTTCACTGCCAGGTTGGTACAGATGACATATCCAAAGTCCTTTCTGATTAAAAATATCCTTTTTTTCTCTTTTTTTTTTTGAATTCTGTTGTAGGTGAGCATGAACAGATAATTAGTAACTTAGGGACTGCTTGATAGGAGAGTAGTATGGTAACAGGATGAGGGTGTAAAAATGTATACTTGTATGCATAGTGTAAGGAGTCCTGGTGGTACAGTGGTTAAGCACTCAGCTGCTAAGCTAAAGATCAGCAGTTTGAATCCACCAGCTGCTCCGCGGAGGAAAATAGATCTGGCAATCTGCTCCTGTAAAGATTACAGCCTAGGAAACACTCTGGGGGCAGTTTTACTCTGTCACATAGGTTTGCTTTGATTTGGAATTGACAGCACACACAACAGCAACATGCATAATCTGACCATCTCAGTCCCGAATTTTTAATGTAAGTAGGTACATTGGGGAAAAAATAGAGTTCAAATTGTGGAAATGTAGTGGGAGGTCGGGGGAGCTATACTGTGTAGAGTTAAGGAGGATCAGTTGTTTCTGAGATTTCTCTGACCTGAATCTCAGAATTAGCATATTTTTCTTTAGTGACTTTTGTATTTACTTTGCTTCCGTATGTATTTGTGTTTATATGACAAGTATAACCTTACCTCATCTCCATTTAGGATGGCATATAAAACAGGAATTTATCAACTTTATGACTGTACCATTATACCTACATAACCTAGGGTAAAACAAGCCTGCATTTGTAAATACAACTTGAATAAATAAGCATATTCTTTTATAAATGAATTAAAACAGTTTATTTTTAGACATTGAAAACTGGACTTAGTATTTGCATAGTTTTCCTACATCTGAAAATATATATCTCAGTTTATAGTAGCTTGTAAATAAAGATGATTAGACTATGTATTGTTTATGTATACCTTTGGTGACTGTTAGGGTGTATTAAAATGACAAAAATAAAAACAAAGGTTGAGGGGCAGGGACCCAAAGCAAAACAAAAATTACTCCCACAAAAACTAACTTCAACTGAGAAAACGAACTTTCAGCAATAGTAGAATTACAAAAATTATAATTACAGAATTATAGTTGTATCATTAAAACTGTTCTTTAGGTAGAAGGGTTCGTCATTTAGTGGGTAGAACAGGCAGCAGAAAGATGAGGGTTTTATTTTTTCCCTTGATCCCATGTGAATTTTTTAGCTGAGGAATGAAGTGACTTGGAACCAACCTGGGCGTTTTTACTGAGCATGCGCTTCTCCAGCAGGGTCCGGCTTGGGTGGGGCCAGTCTTGCTCATTCAGCTTTTAAACTCCGGATTTCCATCAGCTTTCCACAGTCTTCTAATGACAGAACAGCAGATAACTGGCTTGATGTGCTTAAAAGTTGCGTATGTATTTCACAGGGAGATTTTTAGGAAATTTCTGTTGTAGCAGTGAATTTTGTGATGCTTATTTATGTTTGCTTTTGAAGGCAGTTTGCCATTGTGAACTGAAAATTTGGGAAGTACTAATATACAGAGTATATGGAATGTGGGTAAGCGCACTGTTTGGAAGTTCAGTTCATTTATATTTTAACCAAGTCTTGTGAGAAAAAAAAATTTTTTTTTAGTGGCCAGAGTTTAGTTTTAGACCACTTGTGTGCATTCCTCAGGGCAAATAGGGAATTTTGTTGGGCTGTTTTCAGCATAATAGCTTTCTCAGGTTTGACCTATGAGAATAATGAAGCTAGTTGGTTTATTTTATGTACTTGTCTTGCTATTTCACGATTAATTTATTCAGTGGTACCCACACTGTATGAAAGTTAATTATTTCTTAAAGTCTAGTGAAGACTGTAAGATTAATAGTGTACAGTTGTTATTTTTTTTACATGTTAAAGAATGGTAGATTTGAATTTCATTAATTTATAAAGTGTTCCATTTTCATGCTAACTTGTTTGATTAAACAAACTTGTACTGTATCTATCAGGGATTTGTGTTCACATTTTTTAGCATCAACAGATTAGTAGACATTTACAGTTATCAAGCATTGTATATGGTTTTGATGTTGTCACACTCCAAATAAATATTTGTTGAATAAGGATAGGTATCAACATCTTTTATTACCAAACATTTAATTTATTGTAACATTGAAGAGATGTAAAAACTGATCATGTTGTGCAAATTCTGACATCCAGACTTAGAAAAAAATCTTCTTTGTGCATTTTCTTTATATAATTTACTAGTCTAACAAATTTTCTTCAAATAGAACCTTGTTTCAATGCTGCTTTCTGACAAAATGAAGAGCAATACCCCTATAATTTACATATGATGTCTGTAATTTCCTTCTTTATTGTTGACACTGCAATGCTTCTGTACCACTGAAGTAATTATTTTGTTCTTTTGGCGAAGCATATGTATTTGTGAAGTTTGTTTCCTATTATTTGTCCCAACAAAGAATTGTCTCTTCAAATTATTGGTAACTTGGGTGTGGGGACTGAATAAATTGTAACTGTTAAGCTGATACTGATGATCTGGACGTCCTCTCACCCTCTCTTCCCTTATCTGCTTTGTAGTGTTCCTTTATTATCTAATATATTGACGTAATGATTATATAGACTGATGACCTGGTGGCGCAGTGGTTAAGTGCTGCTAACCAGAAGGTTGGCAGTTCGAACCCACCCAGTGGCTCTACTGGAGAAAATCTGGTGATCTGCTCTTATAACATTACAACCCTGAAAACCCTATGAGGCAGTTCTACCCTGTCACATAGGGTCGCTGTGAGTCAGAATCAACTAGACAGCACCTAACAGCAATAGTTTTAACATCAAAGCTGGATCACTGAGGATTGGAAACATAAATATTTAATTTTGACATTGGTTTTGCTTGATTTTTTTGGTGGACTCTGAGTGCCTAGCATATTTTCCAGGAAAATTCCCTGCCAAATCATGCTTGCAAACCTTAAATTTTGAAAATCTTACCTTCAAGGAAAGAAATACATTTAACCGAAGTAAAAACTTATCCTAGCCACGACTGCCTAAAAATAGTTATTCGAAGCTCTTACTAGTTTTGAACTAAACTAATGCTCAGAGTAGAAATAATTTTATTTTTTATTCCTTTAACGCATTAAAAAATATGGTTTTATAGCATTCTAAATGGCATGTTTGTAATTCCATTGTAGTTATGGTTTTTCCCACCTGGGAAAGTTGCTCTTATCATTTCTTGCTTGGAAGGTCCATGATGCTACCTACGAGCACTTATGGTACCATCTGCTGACTGACCAATGGATTATTGTCAACATTTGGATATGCTTACCTATGCTAGAAAAATCATAGAATTTATACTCTCATCTTTTGGAATATATGCTATTCATTGGTATAACTCTTTGGTAGTGCTGTAAATATTTAAAATGGTAGAAGAGCTAGTGACCAAAATTTTAAAAGGGTATTATTATTTGGTTTTTGACAAGCTTTAGATATTTATGCCTGTCAACTGTACCATTCCAAAGCTTCTGGAGAAGAGGATTTGAAAGTGTGAGATCAGTGTAGGCTCCAGCCTGGCGAACTTGTCATAGTGTGGTGAGTTGATTGACTTTGACAAGCTTTTGTCTTATGACCTATTAAAATGCAGCGTCTGCAGTCCAGGCATTTATCCTGTGCAGTTAACCTTGGTAGATTTCTGGTTAGCTTATTTGGAAAGAGCCTGCTGAACCACTACTGTTATTTTTTAGCTACAGAATTTGGAATTCAATTCATACAGACATAGTGTTAAGCTATTTGAGTCATATTAGTGTATTTGACACAGAAAGTCACATAATGGAAATAATTTGAAGCTCCTTTTCTTTTCTTCTGTGGTCTCCATTTTCTCTCTAAACCCCAGTTTGAATAAGAAAGCTTGTTTGTTACATCCCCCTCCTTTGGCTTCAAAGGGAATACCTAAACACAGGAGAGGGTATGAAATGGAAAAAAATACAGCTTATTCCTTCTCGATGGCCTAAAGTACTAGTAATGAATTATAAAAGGGTCTCTCGATTTCTTGTTTTATTTCAGTAACCGTAGATTTACAGGCTACTTTAAAATCTGACCTTACCCTCCGTTTATCATTTAAAAGAATAAACCTTTCTGTGTTATGGTACACTTAAAGATATTTCTGCAGTTATTGCTGAAGTGCTTGTGTAGGATAAATGGAACATTATCTGAGTGGATACAGTCGTGTGTTGCTTAAAGTCCATGATATGTTCTGTGAAATAGGACATTATGTGATTTGGACATTGTGCAAACATCGTATTATATTCAGGCAGTCCTCAGATTACAAACAAGTTGCATTCCTAAGTCTGTCTTTAAGTCAAATTTGTATGTAAGTCGGGACAGTTAAGTATGATTTGTCTCTAACATCAGTTAGTCAAATGTTTGTCTTAGTATATACTGTACCATATTTTTATGCAAATAGTGTGTACCTTCTATGTTTGTTTGCCAACCTCTCCAATTGGCACAGTGACACTTATGAAAATACCTCAAGGCAGGAGGGTTCAGTTGGCAAACAAACGTTGAAGGCACGCGTTATTTGCATAAAAATACAGTACTATGCATACAAAGTATTAAAGAAACATTTCCAGATATACTAAAACATCTTTAACATAATAATACAGTAATAATAATAGTGTTTTGATGCACATTGCAAAGTAGCGCCTGTTATTAAAAACCATTGTATGTACCTTGAATTTTTAATATACAGTCATGTGCCACATAACATCCATTTGGGCAATGTCTGACCGCATGTGTGTCCATGGTTCCATAAGGTTATACAGGTAGTCACCTAGTTACGAATGTTTGACTTACATACAACCTGTAGTAACAAAATCAACCCCCATAAAACCTATTATATTAAAAGGTTGAGGAGCTACAGACAGCATATTCTGTGGAGCATGTATTGACTGTATTTTGTAGATTACTATTTAATACCAAGTGGGCATGAGTTTAATGATGGGGCTGGGGTGGGGATCCTTCTGCATCAGGTAGTTTTGGGGTGAGCTCAGAAAAAGTATATTCCCGGGTGTATGACCAGGGCAGATTGTTGGTCTTGACTCTGCTCTGTTCTGAACCTGGTTATGATGTCCCTAGAACAAACTGCCTATTTATGTGCTTTTCGTTTCTATAGAGCGTTATATGATGGGCCAAATAAATGTTCCAAAATACTAGGAACATCCCGAAGACATTTATCAAGAATCCACTGGATGCATAACATTCCACTAGGAACATGTAGTTATTCATCTGCACAAAAGTTTCACCCTCTTTATGTGGGCAGGAGTAGGAGCAGATGTGGAGCAGGGAAGAGGTGTGGACAGGAAACATGATGACATCCTTGTGCTTGTCAGGACAATTTTGTTCCTGCTTTCCCCTCTAAATGAGGAGGAAGCTGATGAAAGAGATTAGGGATGTTTATGTTTGACCAGCTTAGAAATGTTATAAGAATCTTCTCATTCTGTTTTATTCCCTTTTTTAATATCCTCAACTTTCAGAGAAATCTACTTCCAAGTGCCCTGTTTCTACTCCTCCAACAGAGAATACGAATTCTTTTGGCCTAGCCACAAATGCACCGATATTGTTAGTAGTAAAAGACATCTTTTCGTTTCAACTCCACATTGAGGGGAGAAGAATAAACTAGCAAAGTTTTCTCAGGAACTATATGTTCTTTTTTTTTTTTTTAAATAAATAAAGAACTGGCATACTTCTTAAAAGATGTCTGGCTGTTCTACAAGCTTGGGTTTTGAACTTACACTATTTAGGAGAGCTGTCTGTGGGGTAAGAGGGGTTTGTGAAGCATGTTGAATTGGAGGCCGTCTTTGAGGATGTAGAGACAATCTCAAACTTCATATGTCAAGAAATCAGTTTTACTTTAGGCCATCCTAATGCTACTGGCTGAGCTGGAATAGACTGGAAGGTTTTTGCACTCATATGTGCTGCTGTTCATTTTTGTGGCCAGAGCTGTGTGGCAGGGCAAGGTGGCACCGTGCCAATTGCTTGTGCTGTTCAGGCTGTCTCCAAGGAAGCAGACCAGCCAAGCTGGGTTCACTTAATGCGTAAGGTATCTTAATGCATAAATATTGTCCTCCTAAAGAAAGTACTTAAGTGTTTCAGTTTGTGCAAACTTCTGTTTAGTGGGAGCTTTGTCTCCCCTATCTGCATCTCTCCACCTCATCTACCCAGTCCCGCCCTCCAGTCCCCATAATCACTGTAATGAACTCTTCTGCATCCTTCATAGTTTCTTTTTACATCTACAGGCATATATGTGTGTACATATTCACATAGCATACCTCCCACACAATTTGTTTTCAGCCCATAAGGTAGCATACTGTATGTGCTGTTTTCAATCTTGCTTTTTGTGCTTAACAATGTGCCTTCAATGTATTTCTGTATCTGGATTGGAAGCTTTCCTCTTTCTCTCTCTCTTTTTTTTTTAAACGGCTGTATAGCATTTGCTGTCGGAATGTGGTGTCTCCTGTTGGCGGACGCTTATCCTTTGCTACTAAAAAGGATCACTTTGTAAGTAATTACTGGGTTAAAGTATACATACATTTGTAATTTTGATAGCTGTTGTCAAATTGACTTCCTTTGAGTCTGTACCAAATTACTCTTCTATCAGCAGTTGTATAAGAATGCCTCTGTTTCCACAGCCTTTCCTCAGTCATTGCATGATCAAACTTGGATTTTTCCATTCTGAATTTTTAGCTTGAATTTCTTTTACTGTGAGTGTGGTAAGCATCTTTTCATTTGTTAAGTGTCCCTTTATTGGTCAACTCTGTACTCATCCTTCATCCACTTTTTTCCCATATTCACTTGTTGGTCAGCCTAGCCAATTTAAAAATGAAATTTATTTTAGATTTTTGATATAGAGGAAAGTTACAACTAGGATTATTTTATTTGGCTTTTTATTAAGTTACTTGAATTCAGCTAGAGAGCAAATATTTCTCTAGCAAATAAAATTGAGTGATAATTAAGTGCTCTTTAAAAAGCATGCTGCCTATTAGTATTGTATGAGTGTTAGCCAGTGTTTCCCATAAAGGACCATGTGTGTCTTCCTGAAGAGACAGCAGTAGTTGCTTTCAAGAAAACAGTTACCGCTTTTCAAACTTGTAGTAATTTCTCAATTTAATTACCAAATTTCTGATTCAGTGAAAAGATGTTTGAATATATATTAATGCTAATCTTGCTACCTCTGCCCCCCCTCTAGACTGAGGGCAGGATTTCTTTCATCTCTATTGTTGATGTCAGGTACATACGCTATGAAAGTACTTCTCATGGATTGAACTGTGTCCCCCAAAAATATGCATCAACTTGGTTAGGCCATGATTCCCAGTATTGTGTGGTTGTCCTCCATTTTGTGAGTATAATTTTATGCTAATAAGGATTAGGGTGGGATTGTAACACCCTTACTAAGGTTGCATCCCTGATCCAATATAAAGGGAGTTTCCCTGGGGTGAGGCCTGCACCACCTTTTATCTCTCAAGAGATGAAAGGAAAGCAAGGAGAGAGTTGGGGACTTCATACCACCAAGAAAGTAGTGCCAGGAGCAGAGCACGTCCTTCGGACCCTGGATTCCTGTGCGGAGAAGCTCTTAGTCCAGGGGAAGATTGTTGACAAGGACCTTCCTCCAGAGCGGACAGAGAAAGCCTTCCCCTGGAGCTGATGCCCTGAATTTGGACTTCTAGCCTACTAGACTGTGAGAAAATAAAGTCCTGTTTGTTAAAGCCATCCACTTGTGGTGTTTCTGTTATAGCAGCATTAGATAACTAAAACAGTACTCAATATTTATTTTGAAGAAGGAAGTGGGTAAGATACTGATACAACCCACATACATTTTTGCCCTGAAGGTTGGCAAAATTTATTAGGACCTCAGCACATGTTGCTAATGATTACCAAAAACCCCTTGGCTGTCAAGTTGATTCTAATTTACAGCGACCCTATAGGACAGAGTAGAACTGCCCGATAGGGTATCCAAGGCTGTAATCTTTATGGAAGCAGACTACCACATCTTTCTCCCATGGAGCAGCTGGTGGGTTCAGACTGCCGACCTTTCAGTTAGTAGCCAAGCTACTAGGGCTCCTCTTGCTAATAATTATAATGCCCTAAATGTTAGCAATAATTGATTTTACTTTTTCAACAAATAATTGTCAGACATTAGGCTAAGTGAAGTCGTTTTTATGAAGTTGTTTTGAGATTGGTGGTAGTATTGTGTAAGTTCTCTAGAGCTGGATAGCCTGGGCTTGAACCCTGACTCTTCCATTTATTGGTTGTGTGACTTTGCGCAAGTGATTTATCCTCTTTTTATCTTTTTCATCTGTAAAATGGGAATACTTACAGTTGTAACTATTAAAAATAGTTGTTTTAATGAAGATTAAATGAGTTATGGTTAAATGAATTGCTATGTGCAGAGTATTTAGAACCACACTCAACAAGTAGCTAATGTTACCATTTTTTAATTATTTCTGAAGTGATTATACTTGCTCCTCTCTTATCCACCATCTCGTTATCTGACATTGTGCATTTATAATGGTGGTAAAAAAACTACCGCCTGCGCCCTGGGCTGCTGAGCCAGGCTAATGGCTCAGCCTACCTGGAGGCGGAGGGTACCAAGGTGCTGTGCTCAGTGTCGGGCCCAAGCCAGCAAGCATGGCGATGGTGAAGGCGAGCTGTGAGAGCTGGTGCTGGTGCTGCAGGAGGCCCTTGAGTTGGTCGTGTGCCTGGGCTGCTAACCACGCATGCAGCTTGAGGTCAAGGGCATTGAGATGTATGACCTGGTGGTAGGCTAACACCTGAACTGTGCCTAGGCCCTACTCCCACCTGGCTGCAGGATCCCACACGGCTGCAGGAAGGAGCATGCTGCTGCCAGCCTCATTTTCGCATAACACCGGTTTTCGCATAATGACCAGATCTTTGGAACCTAACTATGTCTATAAGTGAGGAACGGGTGTATTATTGTTATTATTATTACTTCTGTTCTTATTTTTAGTGAACAAATAGACATAGCTCCTGTTCTTATAGAATCCCTATTTGATGACAGAGATGACAGTGGCCCACTATTTATTGTGATTTTACTATGTGAATTTACTTTATATATAGTATATAATTTAATCTTTAGAGCCACCCAGTGAGTATGTACTATATCCTTGTTTTGCTTATGAAGAAACTGAGACTCAGTGAGGCCAGTAACTTGTACATGGTCACATGGCTAGTAAGAGACAGCTGGAATTTTAATCCTGGTCTGTGTGGGTCCCAGACTTGATCTCCAAACTACTACATTATTTTATTAAAAATCAGTTAGTTTTACACAGAAAGAGTATAGTATCAGCTCTGGCTATTACAAAAATTAGGGCCCCACTTGAGAGAAGGAGTTAGTACTAATGCTGTTTATCAGTATATCTGACTTAGTAACTCAGTGTGTATAATTGATTAATGAGGAGCCAGAGGGTTCTGGAATGTCCTCATCACCTCTATTAGTGTATACTCTTGGATTGCCCAGTATTAGGACATTTATATACATTATGATTATGAAAATAATGATGCCCATCCTTAATGGTTTCTGTATGGTCTCTGGTTGTCTGGCTTTCCCGTCAGGAAATGATATCTATTTCTGGGAGGGCCCTAGTTGCTTATGGAGCGGCTTTGACTGACATAGATCTCTTTCTTGACCTGATTTTTAATGAGAGTGGCAAGGACTAGTTTTTAACAAATAAGATTGTTAGCACTTCTCTTGAGCATTAGGAATTATGCATTATTGAAAATTATGCCTAGATTTAAACACCTCCTCCCCTGTCTTATATATGAAGAAAGGAAATCTTATACTTTGATGACCTCTAAGGTCATTTTTGTTTGCTTCTTATTTAGAGTTGTTAGAATAAATAATTAATGGTTTATCTCATTAATATTTACCCAAGTATTAGGTTTTTAAAAATCGAGCATCTGGAAAAAAATGGAAAATTTTGACAACCATGACTATTAGGTATGAGGGCCATACAACCTAGTCTCTTAAAGCTTATTTTCTAATGCTTGCCTCACAATATGCAGAGACTAATATCAGAATGCTTTTGACTGCAAGTAACTGAAATCGCTGGCTCAACCACTTAAACTATAAAGCCAAAAAAAGACCCAAACCCATTGCCGTTGAGTTGATTCTGACTCATAGCAACCCTATAGGACAGAGTAGAACTGCCCCATAGGGTTTCTAAGGCTTTAATCTTTACAGAAGCATACTGCCGCATATCTCTAATGGAACAGCTGGTGGATTTGAATCACCAACTTTTTGGTTAGCAGCCGAGCTCTTAGCCCCTATGCCACCAGGGCTCCTTGTTTTTCACTTAACAGGAAGCTCAAACATAGGGCTGGGCCATGTGTGACATGATCAGGAGGCTGGTCTTCTTTGTGATTCTCTTGCCGATGCCTTCTGCTGTGTATCTTCTTGTCCTCAGGCTTTCTCTCCTCATAGATTCAAGATGGCAACAGAATTTCTAGGAGTCATGTCTACATTGCTCAGAGGCAGAAAAGGGGCTTCCTCTTCCTTGTGGTTCTTTTTAGAGAGAGGAATCTTCACCCAGAAGCCCACCAACAGACTTTTTGCATGTCTTCTTGGCAAGAGGAGGGAGATGATTGTGATTGCCCTAGACCAGCAGAACCTACCCCTTGTGACCGAGTTTGGGGCCAGCCTCCACTGACATACGTGGAAGAGGCTGGAAAGCTGGGTAAATTTTGATTTCTGTTAAAAAGAAAGGGTGAAGGAAATTGATGCCCTGAATGTAACTTGATCCTACCTAGGCTGTCTTTTGTATGTGTGGGTTTAATTTAAACCAGATGTTAGCTAACATCTTAATAGAAATAGTTATGTTTCTCTTGTAGGTCCTTTAGTCCTTTTAACAACAACAAAAAAAGTGTTACAAAGGTAACTAGGGTGGGTAGCATTGGATTATTTTAAGAATAATTCTCTATCTTCACAAGTGATGGAGAGCACAGATAATATAAACTAGCAAATAGAAAATGGAATGTATTTGTACTATTTGAGTACAGGATATAGTATTTTCTAGACCTTCTGACACTAAAGAAAAATAAACCTATAAGGGAAAGGATTTACTTGCAATCTTTTCTAAGTCTGCTTGTCTTTGTTATTCCTTCTCCCTGTCCAGACACTTCTTCTTCCTTTTTCTTCCCTTTCCTCTCCCTCCTTGTATTTCCCTTTCCGTGCTTTTAAATGCTGCATATATCTGAGGAGCATCACTCCAATACTTGCTGAGTAGAATTAGGTGGCTGCTGAATCATTCTTAAGTTTGAATTACTGTTCCTTGTTTTTCTCACTTTCAATACTTTAAGGGAAGTTAGTAGAGTAGTATTTTAAAAGAACTTCTCTTGGCCTGCAGGCTGTTTGGGGAAGATGAGCATTAACAAGTCTTTGTGGATGTCAGCAAGTTGCTCTTCATATCCTCTGCCCAATCGTAATAGGAGAGGAAAAGAAGTTTTGTCAAACCTACAAAACAACTGAATTAGAACTGCCCACAGATTGCTAATATTATTGAAGTTTAATTGTTATTTGTCACACAATTTTGCTTCTGTCTTTCTCAAAGTTCAAACGAAAGCCACCCCCCATCTCCTCCCTACTACTTTTGAAGTTTGGAATGGCACACTTTCCCATTTTGTAAATCTTGGGTCCCTAAACAATGGATTGAGCCTTGCTGGTAGAAATCAAAGACCTCATATTGCTCATGGTCTCTACAGAGGATGGAGGCCACTGAGCTGGCTGCAGTGCCCACTCCGTTCCTTGTGCAGGGATTTTACTAACAGTAAGGACCCTTACAGTAGCCCTGTTTCTCTCAAGATCTTAAGGAAACATCTGACCCCAAGAATTAGCTTGAACCGTTTGCATAAACTTATTTGTATGAGTGTGTGGAGTTATGTATCCATTTTGCTTTGTTTGCTGTAGTACTCTGATTAAGGACCGACCAGTGTTTTAAGCAGTGTAATAGTATATGGTAGGTAGTTTAGGCTAGTGATGGAGACAGCACCTTGAAAGTTACCACCTTTTTTAAAAAAAAAAAAGGAAAAAAAAGAATGGTTTCGCATAGTACAGCTCCTTACCTAACCAGTATTGACTTTCTATTGATGATGGTTTTCTGCTTGGTTTGGTGTTAAATGACACAAGCTTTTTTTCATGGAGCTGTTACAATAATGAACACTTTTATCAGTGTAGACAGAGCATGCCCATGTGGTAATTGTGTCAAAATCACATGCTTGCCTAATGAGCTAGCTGTTCACAGCAATGTTCTTTTTGGTTGATGATGAGTAGAAAGGTTTTTACTTAGTATGTTATATAACTATACTAATGATGGATTTTCAGTATTTGTAATTAAAGATCACTGGAAGGAGCATTGCTGGGGTTTGGGAAACCTTAGTTCTGGTTTTGGCTTTGCCCATCTAGCTTTGTGATCTCAGGCAAATCTCCTAGTCTTTCTGAGCCTGTTTCCTTGTTGATAAAATGAGGGTATTAGATTAGATGATTTAACATTATTCATTCAGTAAATATTTATTGGGTGCGTCTTATGTTCAGGCTAGATGCTGGGGACATAGCAATGAATAAAATGAAGAACCCACTCCTCATGGGGCTTTAATTTTTGTGAGAGTGCTTGCATTCCAGTGCAGGAGTTTCCGTTTTAGTGGGAAATAGAGTTTAAAGGCTTATCCACATCTGAAACTCTGAGTTATAGGCACAATAATTATGGTGAGTGGATGTTCTATAATCATGTTTTCTTGATGGTGGTTATTTGTTCAAGAAAACCATTTTGTCAACAATGAAGGTAGTGTTTAGTTTTGAGCTCTGTTGTTCTCATGAAACTATTTTAAGAATATGCTTATTTACACAGAATTTTATTCACCCTTAATGTTGAATATTCACAATCCAATTAGCCTTTTCTGTTGTTTTCTGTCTTGTAACTTCCATTTGAATGGACAACACTAACTTGACGATCAGCTCTGAGGTTCTTAAAACTTAAAAAGTGTTGTCAGTACAGTGGTGATCAACGAGGAGTACTTTGTGAACTTAACTGTTTGGTTTACCTATGTTCTTTATCTGTGTATTAGCAGCTTGTCTTCAATTCTGTTTATCAGCTCAGTTGTGATTACATGGCCAAATAATATCTTCAGATATGATTTTCTTTGTGATGGGAACTCATCTGTAAATTTCTTATTATTGGTGGGGGGCAGGGTTAATTATAGTAAATCATAAAATACATTTATGTTGTTCTGTACTCATTTTCACAGAGTGGCATGAATCTTCTTTAAGGACTAGGCAGAGGGCTAAGTGATTGATTAGATCGTTTGTACGTAATGAAGTTGTGATTGCATTGTGAAATACATGTGAGGACTTAAGAAAGGAGACGTGCACAGTTGTGTCATTTTTCTTTTGGTGACCTTGACTAGTCATTTAACTTCTGCATTTTTGTTTATTGCTTTAAAATGGGGATAATACACCCCATGTTTTGAGGTACTGAAGTTAACGTGCATGGTATCTAACACAGTAAACTGAGTTGTGGCTCTTATGATTAAAATCAAATATATATCAATGCTTTTCATATAATAGTGGAAACTTCAGTTTTATATTTCATTCCTTCTAAAATATTTTAACCAAAAAATCAGCTTTGGTTGATCAGTCCCCAGACTATTTCTTGCAGCCAAAGTAATTAAAGAACTGCCAATTATATTGGTTAACTTGGACAAGTGTGGGACATTTTTGTTATAGTTTTACCAAAGGGCATTGATTCAACTCTCAAATTGTAACTAGAGAGTACACGCTAACAATCAACTTTGGTCAATTTCATCATTAATGTAAATACTCTTCACTTAAGTGGTACATGGAAAATGGTACCTTGAAGAAGGAAAAAAGGTTTTCTGTGCAATGGAACCAATTTAAGTGTTGTTGGGTCTTATTGGTAGGACATAATTTTGAATTTTAAATGCCCCAAAATGAAAAGTAACATTAGATATGTGGGTATGATAGTTACTTAACTAGTCCCTCTTCTGTAGCATTGCCCTCAAGGACATTTTAGTCCCCTGATGTTCTCTCTACCTCGCTGTGTAATTCTTGCTCTCATACATTTTCCTCTGCCTGAACCTTAAATGTTGGTAATGAGGGCTCTCTAGGACTTTCTCTGCTCAAACTCTACACACTCTTCTTAGATATGTCAGTAGCCTTATACTTTCAGCTACCATTCATATGATGGCAGCTGCCAAATCTGTGTCTCTAGTGCATATAGTGGACCTCCATTTAAGACCTGTGTGTCTAATGACCAACTAGACATCCCCACAAACTTCTCAGTTGCATGCATCTAAATTTCGTTGTCTCAGCCACACCCACTTTTCCTCTGTTCCTATTTCCATGAATGGTTCTACCATCACCCCAGCTGTCAGGACCTGAAACTATTCCTGAACTCCTTTCTCTTTTTGACTTTCTAAGTCTAGACACCAAGTCCTGTCCATTAGATTACTGTCTACTCTTTACCATTAGATTCATTTCTTATCCTTTACCTCGCTATCTCTGCCATTGTGCAGACCATCATCTTCTCATGCCTAATTTATTGCAACAGCCTCCTGGACATTTTTCTGTTTCAGTCTTTTCTCACGTCCTGTATTTTACAGCCAGGTTGGGCTATCTGAAGTGCAAATCTGATGCATTACTCCTCTACTTAAAATGTTTATGTGATTTTCATTGCCTTTAAACCTCCAAACCCTTCTTAGTATAACACACAAAACCTTTTGTGTTCTGGTTCTGCCTACTTCTCTCACTTTATCATTACCAATCCACCTTCCTCCTTTCCTCCCATTCCCACTCACAAGCCTTCACTGCACTTGTACAGTGAATTATTGTTCAATACTTGTGGATTCCATATATGAGGAATGTTTGAATGTTTCCGCACACCTCCTCATGGCTGGCACGTGCCTCCTACCCTGACTTTTTTGCCTGAAAAATGAGTACTCAACATTTTAAAAGCAACTCAGATGTCAGCTTCTGCAGGAAGGCTTGTCTGATGACCCTCTTCTCCTAATCTTGGCTTAAGTGTCTGGTATGTGCTTTTTGAGCAACATGCTCTTAACCTCATCTGTACCCCCAGTCACTTAGCTCCTTGAAGACTGTCTTTATTCATGTGTCCAGTGGTTGGAGCATTGTAGGGGCCTATTAAATATAGTCTGGCTGACTGACTGAATGTTTTTGTGCTTACAAATAACACGTGAATAATATTTTTTCTACTTATATTTTTATTATTGAGGTATAATTCGTATACCATAAAATTCACCCTTTTAAAGTGTGTAACTCAGTGGTTTTAGTATATTCACAAGGTTGTACAATCAGTACCACTAATTTCAGAACATTTTCGTTCCCCGAAAAGAAATCCTGTTACTCCTCATTCTGCCTTCCCTCCAGTCCATGTAAGTGTTCATATATGCCAAAACATGAATGAATCTTGAGAACATTATGCTAAGTGAAAAAAACCATACTGAAAGAAATCAGGCACAAAAAGCTGTCTATTGTCTGATCCCATTTATATGAAATGTCTAGATTAGATAAATCTATAGAGGCTGAAAGTAGATTAGAGGTTGCCAGGGGCTAAGGGAATGGAAGAATGGGGGAGAGACGGCTAATATGTACAGGGCTTCTTTTTGGAATGATGAAAATGTTCTAAAATTAGAGAGTGGTGATGGTCATACAACTCTGTGAATATACTAAAAACCACTTAACTGTACATTTTAAGTTGATGAATTTTATGGTATGTGAATTATATCTCAGTAAAGACTTTTAAAAAGTATATTTTATTTTTGACCTGTTCAAGTTTGTAGCACATTTGAAGAGAACTGGGAAGTTTCCTGTTGGCCAGGGTGCCAGGACTTCGAGCACTTTTATCATTGGCAGGAAGGAGCAAGTGGGCGTGATCCACTCTTTCTGCAGTCCCTGCCCGTCGTCTTTCATGTTGTGGCTAACTGTTTCATGTTACTCCATAAAGAATTCCTCTTTGCTTGTGTAAAATTTGGACAACCATTTATTTGCAGATTTAATTTAAAGTTTGATTTCATTAGTCATGATAGGATCAATAATTAGATGTATTTTTTTCACCTGTCTTCACTTGGTTCAGGTTAGGGGGTCCCTGGATATATTTCTTATAATCACAAGAAATCATAAGAAAAGTGTTTGAGGTTGAGTAGAATGGAATTTTGAATTCCAAAATGGGAGTTTTAATTCCAGTTTGAGTACCTTTCTCAAAAGACTAACTTTGGCATTAGAATACTGATAGTGAATTACAGGATTTAACATTGGAACAAAAAATAGCACATTTTTCCCCCAGATTTAATTTTCTTGTTATTAAACACCCACTATTTAAAACGTGTTTTTATAATACTTAACATTTTTACAGATTTTGGTTTTAACGTGTGAAATTATATTATGTGTGAAAATGTGTAACATTTTTATATTACTGAATAGGGGAGACCAAATATAGAGAAAAGTAATTAGCCTTATCAAAATTGGGTTATTTTTCTATTAATTATTGTTTATAGCGAATTGAAACAAATAAAAGTAATCATTCTTCCTGTAACCCTTAGTGATTTTAAGTTCTGTCTGTACAGAATCAGAATTAATCCTATTGTGATGCTAGTTTTGGCTCTGTGATTCAGATGGAAAATTCTAAAACTTAGAGTAGCAATCTAGGCTTTCGCTTGTGCTTATGAACCTTCTTTTTCCAGGTCTGCTTTCTCTCTGTCATCTCTCTGCCATTCCCCTTCTCACCCTTCCTTTCACTGCTCCTTGCCTTCAAACTAAAATTGGAAAGTTTGTAAAATAATGTTTTGTGGTTTTGTTTTCTTTACAGAATAAGCTGTGATCATGACCACTGAAGTAGGCTCCGTGTCTGAAGTGAAAAAGGAATCTGACCAGTTAGGAGCAGATGCAACCAAGGAGAAACCTGAAGAAGTAGCAGAAAATCAGCAGAATCAATCATCCGACCCAGAGGAGGAAAAAGGTCTCCAGTCACCTCCTGCAGCTGAAAGCCAAAGTAGTCCACGCCGCCAGAAGAGAGAGAAGGATCCATCTGAGAGCAGGGGTATTTCTCGATTCATACCCCCATGGCTTAAGAAGCAAAAGTCATATAATTTAGTAGTGGCCAAAGACGGAGGGGATAAAAAAGGGCCTACCCAAGCTGTTGTGGAAGAACAGATCATAGATAAAGAGGAGTCTCTTCCAGAAGAAGAGAGGCAGGCCAAGGGTGATGCTGAAGAAACAGCTCGTAGAAAACAACAGGAGATTAAGGCTGAAGTCAAGGAAGAGCAACCTTCAGTAAGCATTGCTGAGGCACAGGTATGTTTGGAAAGTGATTGGAAATGAAAGCTTACTGGCATGACCACATAACAAAAAGGATTTGTTTTGAATTATTTCCAGATTTCTTGTATTGAAATGCTGCTTTGGCTTAATCTATCTAGAATATAGGGCTTGGATCTATCTATTCAGCCTTCTTTCGTTACTTTTTTAATTTAAATTTCCAAAGTAATAAATTAAAAAAAAAGACAATTCACTATATATGGGAACTATAAAAAATTCCTATCTATTTCTTTTAGAGTTAAGTAGATACTTTTAGAATCCTGCAATTTCTTCCTTTAAACGGAATGCCCATTGATACCTCTTTTGTTTGATTTATTGATTTCAGTGAGTAGTAAGTAGATTTGTTTGTGTGCCTGTGTGTGCATTTCGGTTGCCTAAAGAAATCTAGGTTTTGTCATAGTTTGAGATTTTAATTATAAATTTTGTTATTTGAAATGATATTTAAAATGTAGTTGCCAGGATGTAGTTTCTTTTAGTCATTTAATGTCAAAGTTTCCAAATTGGCAAAATGAGAAAATTGGCCGTGGATTGAGGGAGGGAGGATGTGGGGGGGGGTATATCCTTCTTTCAGGGCCTTTTTCTAGCAAAATTTTGAAGTCTTAAAGTCTTAGAGTGGTTATAATATACATCACGTTTCTTATTGAAGATCTTCCTTTTAATATGTTGTCTTCTGCAAATTGGTTAACATTGGTATGTTTCCGTCAATAGCCTGTTAAAGAAGAAAGTAAGGAGAGAGAAGAGGAGAAGGAGAAGGAAATTCAGGAAGAAAAACCAGAAGGAGAAGCAGCAAAAAGGGAGACAAAGGAAGTGCAGACCAATGAGCTAAAAGCAGAGAAGATCTCCCAAAAAGCCACCAAGAAGACCAAAACTGTCCAGTGTAAAGTGACCCTCCTGGATGGCACCGAATACAGCTGTGACCTGGAGGTGAGACCCAGAGCTGAGTGGAGAGCTGTCTTGATGTGTGGAATAAAAGCAACAGTATAGTCTGCTCTCACTTGTGGCATGGCACAGTGAATAGATTTTTGTGTTTTACCAAGTTCCTATAAGCTAGTTTGTTACAATTATGCATTTTAAAAAAAAAAAAGTGAAAGAGGGACATTTCTATGACAAACAATTATTTCCTGACCCTTAAGGATAAGCAGTGCCAATATTCTGCCAACTGGCACTAGTTAGGTGTACTGGTTGATGTCTGTTCTAATGAGCATTAAGTATTTTGAATGTTAACCTCTGGCCATAAGGTGTTTTACTTGAGAAAAAATATTAGCACTAGAGTAAAATTTGAGCAGTAAACTTAAACCCAAGTGTTTTATCCTGAGACAAAAAATAGTTTAAAAACGAGATCATTTATTTAATTTCATTCAATTACAAAACACCTGTGATTTGCAAAACATACTTCAGTTAGCATCGATACTGACAGAAGCCAATTGTAATTTTTTTAAGAACCCTCAGCAACTTATACTTTCGCCAATCAAAAGCTTGTTGCTTTTCAGGGCCGGAGTACTTTATTTACATGACCTATGCTAATAGCTGAGGAGCCCTGGTGGCACCAAGGTTAAAAGTGCTTGGCTGCAAACTGAAAGGTTGGTGGTTGGAACTTAACCAGCTGCTCCACAGGAGAAAGATGTGGCTGTCTGCTTCCTTAAAGATTTGCAGCCTTTGAAACCCTATGGGGCAGTTCTACTCAGTCCTATAGGGTCACTATGAGTCAGAATTTGACTTGACGGCAGTAGGTTTTGTTTTGTTTTTGGTTTATACTAATAGCTAATGTTTACTGAAAAACTGTGTGAAGACCTTTAAATGGATTCTCTCACTTAATACTTACAAGAATCCAGTATGAAATAGGTATTATTATCAGTATTCCCAGTGTTACTGTGGGGAATGTAAGGCTTTGAGGAGTTAAATTACTTGTTCAAGGTTTCATAGCTAGTGAGTAGTTGAGCAGCCCCTACAGTTTGACTGTAAAGGTCATGAACCTGGTCACTGAGCTACATTGTTTTATCTGCTACACATGGGACCTAGCTTGCTCCTGTAACATATGGTCTCTAAATAATAGTCTTTTTTTTGGTCTTCTAATCTATTAAATATTAAAAACATCTTTTCCCTAATTCCTTGCATTTTTGCTTATTAAAAATAGAAGTTACACTTTAACAACAATGTAAGTATTCAGCTTGATAAAGGCATCTTATGTCTATCTAGTTGAACAGTGTTGTTGTTAGCTGTCATCAGGTCAGCCCCCAACTCATGGTAACCCCCTGCACAAGGCATTCGGACCCTTGTGATCTATAGGGTTTTCATTGGCTGGTTTTTGAGAAGCAGATTGCCAGGCCTTTCTTTCTAGTCTGTCTTAGTCTGGAAGCTACACTGAAACCTGTTCAGCATTATAGCAATACCCAAGGCTCCACTGACAGATGAGTGGTGGCTGTGCATAAGGTGCATTGGCTGAGAATCAAACTCGGTTCTCCCACATGGAAGACCAGAATTCTGCCACTGAACTACCATTGCCCCCAGTTGAACAATAGTTTATTATATATTTGAATGTGTATTATATTCAAGATGTTGAGGCACTAAGATGAAGAATTCATGGTCCTTGCTTTTATCTTTGTATTAGTAATCCAGCCCATTTGAGTTATAATTGTTCTGCTATTTCAATTGTTTACAGAAAAATAAAAGAAAGTAAAATCGTATTAAAATACCAAAGTATCCAAGTAATCTTTGCTTCAGTCACATAGCTTTTTCATCAAGGATGCTGTAGAATGTTCGAATCCCACAACGCTGTGGAAGTTAAAGTGTAGAGTTGGGAATTGTAACTTAGTAGAAAGAGCACTATCTTTAATATCACGTAGTGTCTGATTTAGATTGTGACAGTGCTGCTTTTTAGGTTTTAGCCTTGGGCAAGTCATTAAACTTCTCTATGCATCAATTTATTTATAAAAATAAGAGGGTAACCCTACTTAGCTGATTTGATAGAACGATTAGATAACCAGCACAGAGCCAAATTGTTCAATATTGATACCCAGGTAAGGCAGCAGGAAAAAGTGCTCAAAAATCACTGAAGATGTGGTGTGCCTTTTGGTGTGTGTATGTATGTGTGTGTAGAGCATGCTGCCTGCCCACTGTCCACATACGGGATACTCTGAGTTGTTGGGCTTCCTTCATTTCACTTCAGGTGCTAAGGCTAAATCTCACTGAGTGCTGCCAAGTGTGGGAAGCTATGTACTGAGAGGTAAAAGGGATTTATATTTTGTACAGTCTTTAAAAAGTATTATTTTAAATTTATGGGCCCTCTAAATTTGAGTGACCTGGGGGAAATCCCTAGTTACCCTGCCCTGGAACCTGGCATAGAGTAGGCAGCAGACTTTGGTTTCCTTCCCCTTACCTTCATATCTCTTTTCTTAGGGTTTTAAATAATTTTTGAATTTTTTGGGTCAGTTTCTATGTGTCTAAAGAATAATTTTCTAAAATACTTGAAAATGAGCTTTTGTATTTTTCTAATTGCGAGTAGGAGTGGCAAAAGAGGACTGAAGATCCTTAATTGTTTTTTTTTTTTCTTCTTCCCTTCTTTACACTCCCCTGCTGGAGAGAGAGTGAGACAGCAAGAGTGAAAAAGCAGGAGAGAGAGAAGAAAGAGGTGGGGAAGAAGAAGGGTGGGGAGAGAGACAAAGAAAACATGCGTGTGGGCATGTATGTGTGTTTGTGTGTACGTCTCGAGGGTAGGTGACAATAAGGAAAAGAATAGAATGATTCTCTGAACATCATTCAATATTGTTATGTTTGACCACACATCCGTTCTTCTTCCTACCTATCCTAGACGTTAGGGAGTCTAGATTTTGAGAACCAGCTTTGATGATAACTTGCTCTGTGACCTCAAGTCCTTTGCTTAGCGTCTGTAGGCTTCAGTTTCTTCATCTGTCAAATCATAGGATTGCTTAGATGATCTAGAAGACCTCTTTCATCTCTGACGTTCTTTAAATAACTAAACCCTGAGATTGACCAACGTACTTTATGGTTTAAATATTTTTGTTTTCTATCTTTCTCTTTAAATAAAATCATGAAACATATAAAAACTACAAAAATATAGAAACAATAGAAGAGACTGTTGTGTATCCCCCATAAAAAAAATAATATCATTTTGCCACGTGCTCCAGGTCTTTTTTTCCCTAAAGATATAAAACGTGAAAGACATTGCTAAAGTCTCATTCTCATGTCTTTCTCTTTGCTCTGCATGTTTCTTTTTACCACGTGCTTTTTATCCATCAGTATTGTGTTAAAGATTTATCCATCTAATACTTAATTCAGTTTAACTGCTGCGTAGTATTCTTTTGAATGATAAACTATGGCTTATCCATTACCTTACTGAGGCATAGTTTCTTTTTTTTTTAATTGTAAAAATATATGTAATAGCATTTGCCAATTTAACATTATTCACATGTACAATTGAGTGACATTAGTTAACATTAATCATGTTGTCTAAGGCACAGTTTTGTTTTGTTTTTTAATATACTATAACAAACAGTGCTTCAGTAAACATTATTGTACATGTTTCCTTGTTTACTTGTGTGAGAGTTTCTTCAGGATAGACACCTAAGAGTGGAATTGCTAGGTTGATGCGATGCAGCTTTACTTCTTCAGTTTTCCCAGTATTGCCAAAGTGATGTCCAAAGTGCCCAAGTAATCTTTGGGTACCAATTTACATTCCTGCCAGCAGCCACTGAGTTTAATTTTTCCACATTGTCATCACCACTTATTTTTATCAGACTTACTAATTTTGACCAATCATATGGGTGTGAAATAGCATCTCAGTATTTTAATTTGCATTTATTTGATCACTGTCAACTTTCACTGACTTATACTGCAGGAACAAACAACCCTCAGATGTCCTTGACTTGTAGTAACAATGGTTTGTTTCTTGCCCACGTTGTATGTCCTTTAGGCATTGGCTGTGGATCTGCTCCATATCTTCTTTATTTTTAGATGAAGGCTGAAGGGGTGGCCTCTATTTGCGACATGTTGGTTTCCTGATAGAGGGGAAAAGAAAGATGGCACAACTATACTATGACTCTTGAATCTTTTGCTTGGAAGTGGTATATAACATTTTCACTTTCATTTGATTGGCCAAGCAAGTCTCATGGTCAAGGCTGATGACAACTTATTACAAACATAGTAATAACAGCAAGTGGGCTGTTATTACTATATTTTTGCTTTGTTTGCTTAAATTGTCATTATTTGCTTTTCTCCCCTTTACTGTTATTTTTTTAGGAATTATCCTTAAGCGTTTTACCGATACACTTGGCTTAATAAAGTCTAATATTAATCTCTGTGCCTACACCCTTCTTTTCTCATCTTGTTAGCACACATTAGAGTCCGATCTCATTTAGAAATGTTACCAAATAAAGCAATTGCTTATCAGTGTAACTAATCACTCTTCTATATTCTACTCCTCATAGGGAACCAACTTAACTGCATTGTCTGAAGTTAGAAGTTGTAGCCTATTTCTTTAATTCACCAAGAATTAAATTGGCTGAGAAAGCATGTTGTTGTTGTTAGTTGCTATTGAGTCATTCTGGGAAAGCATATTTTTATGAACTCCTTTCAGTATATTAATTTATAACCAGATTGTCTTTTCAGTTAATAAATAATTATTTACTATAGCATTATAAGAATGAACTTTTGAGGACAGTAGATATGAAATCAGCTTGTTGAATAAACTCATTTTTCTCCTTCAAGTACAAAGCAAAAGGGAATTTAAGTAGACTTTAGTGACGTTACCCTATAGCAGATTTTATTTACCAGCAGTTCATTTGCATTCTAAGCAGTCACTTTATATCTGACCATTGGCCGTACTTCAGCAATATCATCATAGCTATTAAACAGTGTGGAAGTTATAAGTTGCATTCCCTATTAATTAATTTCCGTTTTATCCAAGTCTCCTTCCCATTCAGTTCTCTGGTTGCTTGCTTATTATTGTTAGTATGGGCCTGTTACTCATCAGACCTGCTGTTATTTCCTCTTTAGTAGTGGAGCCCAGAGGATAGCCGTCCTGTGGTGTGAGCACTCTCATGTTTCCTGATTCCAGTACTGATCTTAGACAGATTGGGTAATATGCTGATGCTGCTTATCTGTGATTCTCTAGCTCTATACAGGAAATCAATGTCTGAGGACTGTTTGGGGAAGTATGTTGTGTGAAACTGGCTGTTAAAGAACTTGCATGCGCTCAAGGAAGATAAATACAACACGGGAATTGTCTTAGTCATCTAGTACTGCTCTAACAGAAACTCCACAAGTGGATGGTTTTAACAAAGAGAAATTTATTCTCTCACAGTCCAGTAGGCTACAAATCCAAATTCAGGGCATCAGCTCCAGAAGGCTTTCTCTCTCTGTCGGCGCTGGGGGAAGGTCCTTGTGATGCATCAGTCTTCCTTTGGTCTGGGAGCATCTCAGCACAGGAACCTCAGGTCCAACGGATGCACTCTGCTGTGGGCACTGCTTTCTTGGTGGCGTGAGGTTCCCATGTGTCTCTGCTCACTTCTCTCTTTTATATCTCAAAAGAGATTGGATTAAGATACTATCTAATCTTGTAAACCTCATCAGTACAGCCTCATCATAGTGATAGAGTTTACAACACATAGGGGAATCACATCAGATTTACAAAATGGTACATAATCATGCAATACTGGGAATCATGACCCAGCCAAGGTGACAGATATTTTTGGGGGACACAATTCAGTCCATGACAGGAATTAAAAACATTTTTGGGTTGGGAAATTAGCTTTATTTCTGTTTACTGTCATTAAAGATTGTATTATTTCTATGAGACTTTTCCGACGAGTATAGTTTTCATTTCTTTTCTTCCTGTATGTGTACATGTCTAATTGTCAATGAGACCTTTAGATTATAGCATGCCCACTGAAGAGGGCATAATTGTCTTCATTTAGGTCACCTAAAACAGTAGAGGGGAGCCACTGAAGCATGGCCTTTATAGGAAGTCATGAAGAGGTGCATGGCTTATTGGGGCCTTATAGGGTAGGATGAGGTTCTGGAAGTCTTCAAATGTCAGGATGAGAAAATTAGAACTGATCCATAGAGCAAAAAGGAGCTGGGGAGTAGTGGACCAGAGATTATAAAGTCATTGGTATACGAGACCTAGCGAAGTTGAGAATACTACTTAAATTTTGGAATATGATAGATAGCTGACTGCAATAATTTAAGGGGGACTTTTTTATTCACGCATTGGTTAAGTTACACATCAGTGGTCTTTATAGATACAATTTTATATGATGTGATTAGAGCATTGGAAAGTTAGGCAGTTACCTGTTTTGTGTACCTATCAGTACCTTTGGTCAACAGGAGCATGCTTTTTAAACTGTGTAATGTACATGCTGTGATATTAATGGAGTAATTTTTTTAAATTAAGAAACATAATTCTGGGGGATATTTTTTGTTTGTTTGGTGTCCTAACATCATCCCTGCTTCCCAGATTACCCCCTAAATAAATAAATATATACATACTTACATCCATCCATCCATTCATCCGTATCCCTTCCTCTCTACCACTCCACTTTTCATGGCCCCTAGACTCCCCATTCTTCCTCTTGTGGGCCATCTGAGCCTATTCTTTCTGCTCCTGAAGCTTAGGAATTAGACTTAGATGAAGAAGACTGCCCAGGGAACCAAGCCGGCCTTGTTTTCAAAAACTAATTGTCATCCTTAAAGTCTTTGTTTTTTTGAGGAATGAGTATATGTTAATATTAAGTGAATAAAAAAATGCCTCACATACAAAATCTGCTGTGATTCCCAGAAGTTGGAAACAATTAATGAGCATAGCTGTTATATAACAGGACATTTTAAAAGAACGATTAGATTGTAGGTAAGTTTAAAAAACCACATGGAAATAGCTTGACTTTAATTAATGTTATTTTTTTGGCTTATGTAACAATAGGTTTACTGCCAAGCCATGCATTAATTTTGATCCAAGGCCTAGTCTGTCTTTGTGCATTTGTTTAAATTTTTATGTTGAGGTAAGTACTTTAGTGACCCTATAGGACAGAGTAGAACTGCCCCATAGGGTTTCCAAGGAGCAGCTGGTGGACTGGAACTGCTGACCTTTTGGTTAGCAGCCGAGCTCTTAACCATTGTGCTGTCAGGGCTCCTTTTCATTGTAGTGAGTGAAAATTACAATTTACATTTTATACTAATTATCTTTTGATAATGAAATATCAACCATATTTTGAAAAAACCCTTTACTTTGAGGATTATTGTGTATTTTTAATGAAGAAACTTTATACTTCTACTCTCTGATATGCTAATTTATATTTCATTAAGATATTTGAATGATATGTGACAAGCTCCTTTGGTATGAGTTTGTGAATGATTTTAAGGAGTCTCTGGGATTCTGGATGCCTGCACTAGGGATTTAGCCACAGGATTCCTGAGATGTCGCTGTAGTATCTCTGCAAAGGTCATTTACAACTCAATGTGCTGAAACAGCACGGCTCTTTCCTGTAAGGAAAAATACAGTAAGGTTTAGTTGAAGCCATGGATATAAAGTCAGGAGATCTATGTTTACCTTTCTTTTGACTCTTTGAGTGTCTTGGAGAAGTCACTTCCTCCCTTTTCTTCTATTCTCAGATTGCAAAGTGAGAATGAAAATATTTGCTTCCTCTATTTCTCGGATTGAGCTGGTATTACTACAGCTGTTAAGTCTGTATATATTTTTTTAAAGTCTGAAAGTAAATGTGAAAGTTCCTGCGAGACCTTGGAAGCATGAGTCAATGTGCATTCTGAATTAGAGTTGCTCACATTTTCCTCTGGCATCTCAAAGCTGTTCCCACATGTTGATTTTGTCTGAGAATTGAGGGCATTGTTTCTGCCCACAAAGGAATGTCAGTATCATTTTTTGTTAGTGCTATGAATAAGGCTATCAGAATGTAGGCTCTCTTCGTCAGTGTTCTGATGATAAAAAGTATTAATCGGAAAGTAGAAATGTGTCAAGGTCTTCTTGCATTTCTTGTGTAGAGTACTGGTCTCAGAAATCCAGTTTGATATTATTTCTTTCAAGTGTGTTTTATTTTACTTGTTGTGTTAATATCTACTTTCACATTTCAGGGCTGGTCTTTGAGATGTCTAGTACTGACACTTATAAGATTTACTAGTTAAATAGCTTCAGCTATCTACATACTTGTAGAGGAGTTGGAAGTGTGGCATGGTATAAAATCCCATAAAGTAGTGATAGATTTGAATATAGTTTAGGAACTGGGTACAGTTTAACTGGTAGAAGTATATTGTGTGCAATTAAATATCCTATTGGCATAGATGCAGGTGGAATATCTCTGTGCAGCTGTGTGTCTGTCCATCTATCCCTCCTGCTTAAACGATTTTAGGTGGCAATTCTATCAAATAACTTAATTTTTACTAAGTGGGAAAAGGTACTATGCCACTTCATTGGTAGAATACATTGGTCCAGCTTGAAGAACACAAGGAGTTCACAGGAGTAGAGTGTGGCCTCTTGCTCAAGTCATTCCTTAGCTGAACATTCGAGACTATCTTTTGATCTCTGTCACCACTGGATTTTCTGAGCATTCCTCCCCACCACCCAAATTGGTCTTCCACTCAAGCATGCCCCGAGTTGTTTGTCCTTCCTTCAAGTTTCTGACCATAGCATCTCTGCATTTTGCGTTCCTCTTCCACGATTCCTTCTTATCTTTTAGTGTCCAACTCATATCTAGCTCTCAGAATTTTTTTTTCTTATGGATTTGTTTGCAGCATTAATTTGACAATTAATCCTGCAATGTTTTGTGAAAGAATCTCTTGTATTATTGTGTTGAGCAACTGCTTAACTCTTGCATTGTTGTTTGATTTTTCTCATGCTTGTATTGTTTTATCACCTGGATTTTTACTTGAGAAAAGGAATTCTGTCTCTCCATAGGGCATTAATGTAGGACTTTGCCTGTAGTAGTACTACACAGTTCTACTCTGACACACGTGGGGTCGCCATGAGTTAGAATCAACATGATGGCAACTGGTTCTGGCTTACTACTCTTAGAAAGTAATTGTTAATTTATTTCTCTCTACCTTCTTGTACATTTGTAACATTTTCATCCACATTATCTAAATTAAATGATGGCATTCATTTATTTACGCTCCTAATTCTTCTTCTCTGTCCCCTCCAATTTGAAAAGAAAAATTTATGTTTGTGTTTGTGTATATATAAAAAATCCCCTCCTTAGATGATTTCTATTTCTGTCTACTCCTGTCCTACTTTTTAAATGCTTAGAGCAGGCTAACTTCTTATAGATATATTTCAAGGCCTTAAATAAATGAAAATACTTTAAATATCTGCAAGGGCTGTGAAGCTGTGCTAGACATGAGAATGACACTAAAGTGAATAAGATGTGGTCTTCGCCCTTCAGAAGTTCACAGCCAAGAGAGGGATGCAGACTCCCAGAAGCATGAGAGTTCTCACTTACACTGCAGCCGCTGTAGGCATCGTCAGATCAGATTGCTTGCTGGCTAGGAGTAGGCTGAAATTGGGAAGCAGATTATGATTAGTACCTGATTCCCTGCTTCTTTCCGTTAATAATGTCTCCTTTTCTGTTGAGCAAACTAAAGTATGATAGTTTTTGTTTCTCGCACTCAAGAAATTCTAACACATGCTTTCTCCTCTCTGTCCTTCCCACTTTGGGTTTCAAAATCTGGGTATTGTCTTTTTTTGCCCTTGTATCAGTGATACTTTAAAAGCGTTGAAAGAAACTTCTAAATATGAGCAACCATCCTGACATCATTTTGAAGGCATCACCCATCTCTTATTGACCCTTTCTCAAGTGTGCTCCCATGTAAGCTAATGGCGTGGTAATTTACTGCTTAGTAAGTTTTTCCTCTAACCAGAGGGTGGTGGTAGAATAGGAACCAGCTCCTTGAATTCATTTTCTGTTTTGGAATGAAAGTTATTTGAGGATTGAGTAGGGTTAGGAATGATGGGAAAGGCCACTTTCAGAATAAAATGTGTACTTTTAAAATCTGTGTAGACACATTTTTCTCACTTTGAAGTATGTAGGCATTAAAATTTTTTAATTCCTTATCAGGGCTCACCAAATGATGAAATGGAATCTAGTTTCTTTCTCATCCAACAAAAAACATAAAATATCTTTTGCTGAATGATATTCAGATTGTTGAATTGAATCCCTCAGTACTCATTACTCTCTTTTTCTCCTTACTGTCCATGTTTCTCTTGACCAAATTAAAGAAGATAGTAATGGCATAGTTATTATTTCTCAACCATCAGGATATTCTGCCATAAATATTCTTCTCCCCACCCCCTGCCCCAGCTTCCTACAGAAATACGTGTAGGGGCATTATGAGGGACAGGAATTTGGGAATCCTGCCTTTCTACTTGTGAGTGTTGTTTAATTTATTTCACCAGAGCTGGACCTGGGGCCATATCTTTTATCCATCCCTTCCTCAGCAGAATGCATACATACTCTGTGGCCCAGATAAACATTGACAGAATTTATCATTCATGTTTACAGCACTGTAATATGATATGCTAACATTTGGAGCTCATATAGATTGAATCCAGTATAACGTTATTATAGTAAAATATAGTCTAAAAATCGCACACTCAAAAGAATTTCTTCATGCAAGGTAACTAAATGATTAAAGCACTGATAACTTACCTGTCAGGTTGGTATTTTAATATTTACTTATTTTTGCTCTGCAGTAGTTACACATCAACTCTTAATTGTTAAAGGAATTATGAATCAGAGTGCTCCATTTAAGTTGTTTTTTTAACTTCCATATTCCAGAGAGACACTGTCTAAGTTTGCTAGAGTTCCCGTAACCAAATACCACAAAGTGGGTGGCTTTAAAGTTCCTGGAGATTAGAAGTCAAAATCAGGGCATTGGCCTTGCCAATTTCTGCTGAGGGCTTTGAGACAGGAACTGGTCCATGTCTCTCACCTATGTTCTGGTGGCTACTGGCAATCCTTGGTGTTCCTTTACTGCTTATAGATGTATGTACTTTTGTCATCACATGTTGTCTGTCTTCCCCCTGTGTGTGACACTGTTTCTGTGTCTCTTCTCCCCTTTTGTAAAACACCAGTCATACAAGATTAGGACTAGGATCCACCCTGTTCCTGTATGACTTAGCTGATAATATTTTCAAAGAAAGACCCCATCTCCCCCCAAGAGGTCCCATTCATAGGTACAGAAGTTAGGACTTCAGCTTATCTTTTTAGGGGACACAGTTCAATCCATAACAGGCATCTCAAGTCAAAAGCTTCATTTTACTTCTTAACTGAACTGCATCTTGTAATTTTTGCTTCATTTGCTGAATACATCATTTTAAACTATTTTGAAGTTGAGCCTGGTTTTGTGCATCAGTCTAGTCATTCAGAGTGGAAAAAAATCTGAGTCTTATCATGATTTACTTGTGATGTTCATTGATATCTCCTTTCATATTTCTGCCAGCAGTTTAAAGTGAATTGAATAGGAAGGTTCTAATAAGCTATTCTTCTGTAGCACAGAAACACTGTATGAATCAAATGTCAAAATTCATTCTAGGCAAATAGCTTACAGAGAATGTGCTAGCCTACAGAAGTTTGTTGTTTATAGTTTTTGGGAAATAAGTTTTAATGGGAATGGCGCTCAGTAACTTAAAAGTAATTTAAAAAAAAATTGATGTACATGTCCACTTAAAAGTTTGATACCAGCCTCTTATTTATCTCAAGATTTTTGTCACTTCTTCATCTCTTTAAAGAGGTTATAATGTTTCAAAGACTTATGCCAAATCTTGTTGTTCAAGATGAATAATAGAAAAAGCTGAACAAAAAGAACTTGGATTTCATTTCTTAAAAATTAAGACTGGGTTGCTAATCTCCCTTAGTGATGGTATTTAATTTTTAGCAAAAACGGAAAGGTAAGGAAACCAGATTTCCACAGAATTAAAAAAAATTGATCTAAAAGTAGTATATATTTAAATATATTTTGTGTTCAGAAATAATTTTTATTCTAATAATTAAGATATATGCTGTATGTTGAACCATAAAAAAATTCTCAATAAATGTAAAAGGATTAAAACCATATAGAACTTATTTGGTGTTCTTTATTTGTGCTAAGAAGATTTATTTTTATTCATAAGTTGCTTGTGATATTTACTTTCAGAGATAAATTTTACATATGAAACAGCAATATGTATGTGTATGTATCTGTGTGTGAATATAATGGATAAAGTACTGTATGTGGTTTAGATGAATATGAAAGTACCGAAGTGGCAAGTCATTATGGATGAGAGTCAGTAAACAAGTCTTCATTAAGGAGAAGGAAATCTTGGACTTTGAAGAATGATGTTTTTAGGAAAACCCAGCAACACTCAGCCCGTTACATTTTTCATTTAAAAATGATTAAACAGTTAAGTCCAGCATCAGAAATTTGGGGTTACAAGAAAAGGCTTTAATGCTTACCTCCTTATATGTCAAAGATACTATAATAAAAAAAACAAAAATCCTCACAACTGGACCAATAAGCAACATCATGATAAACAGAGAAAATATTGGCATTGTCAAGAATTCCGTTTTGCTTGGATGCACAATCCACACCCATGGATGTAGCAGTCAAGAAATCAAACGACGTATTCCATTGGGTAGATCTGCTGCAAAAGACCTCTTTAAAGTGTTAAAAAGCAAAGATGTCACCTTGAGGACTAAGGTGAGCCTGGCCCAGGCTTTCACTGACTAGGCTTTAGGTATGAATTATCTCATCCTGCAAAGTCAGTGTATTGTTGAGGTTCAAAGCAATTAATCTCTTCATTTCTGCTAAACCTTAAGGAGAGGTAGGTCTCTTAGGTAGGTCTCTATTCTTGGGAGAAGTGGAGAGGTTGCAGAGAAAACATAAAATATAAATGCATGGACTGTGCTTCCTTTCTTATTCTGTCTGCTTTCAAATTTCCAAATTTTGTTAGTGCCTGTTCCATACCCTTTCTCCTTTAAAAACAAAAAACATATGTTTCCTCTGTGTGTGTGTGTGTGTGTGTACGTGCGTGTGCGCACACATTCTTTATATCATTTTACAATGGCTTCTGTAGACAGCACAGTTAAATGTGTTTTTGATCTACCACCTTTAATTCGAAGTCTGCTTTGTAGTTTTCTTTCCCTGGCAATTTTTCAAAAATGATCATGTAGCATTAGATTAAAATAAAGTGGACCCTCCTGCTGACTGTTGTTGTGTGCTGTCGAGTTGATTCCGACTCATAGCAACCCTATAGGATAGAGTAGAACTGTCCCATAGGGTTTTCTTGGCTGTAATCTTAATGGGATCAGACTGCTACATCTTTTTCCTACAGAGCGACTGGTGGGTTTGAATCTCTGACCTTTTGGTTAGCAGCCGAGCACTTAACCATTGTGCCACCAGGGCTCCTTTTTCCTGAATATCAAAGTTGCAGTGAGGCTTTCTGAATATATCTTGTTGTAAAAGATTTTTAATTGGTTGTGATAGCTTTAGCAGCAGCAATTTTCACACATTTCATTTTTTTCTTGCAGACGCTTTTCATTTTCTTACCTTATTATTTCCTGCAGGTGTCTAGAGAATCCATTTTATTTTACATATGTGTTTGATTGAATAGAGTGGAAGTGGGTTGTAGGAGATTGCTGGATGGAAGTGTTGCATGCTACTCCAACAATAGTTATAATTCATCTGTTACCTACCTGATGTGAGTCATTATCTGTTACATAGAGTTCCATATATGAATGCTACAAAAATTTCTGTACTAAGCATTGGTGATACTGTTGAGGAATAATTAGTCTTCACTACCCCTGGTTAGAGCCCATGCTGAAAATGGGAAGGGATGCATTCCCATGTTCGTGGTTGGATTTGAGAACTCATTTTCCAACAGTAAGAATCTGTATAGTACGTGGTAATTAGGGGAGCTATCAAAGGTTCACATTTCTGTAAAGCTTTTTAATTTGCAGAATGTTTCTTACATATATTATCTCATTTCATCCTCACAATAACTGATGGAGGGAGGCTGGGCTGAAGCACTACATTGGTATGGTAGTTCTAAAATTTAAACTGTACCTTATTTCAGTTTTTAATATTTCGAAAGTGGATACATCTTACATGTCAAAAGAAACAATTATTATTTTTGCCCATTCTCTTTCCAAAGCCTTTCATTAATTTCAGGAGATATTTATAGAGTATTTGAAGTTTGCAGAGTAAGCTCATAGTGCTGTTGTAGACCAGTAGAATGCTCAGGGCAGGGCTTCAACAAGATAGGACATAGTGGAGTTTCCACTATGTAGGGTCGAGTCCTCAGCTTTGAGTATCCAGTAACTCTTTATTTATTGTGCCCACATCAGTGAGGCTGAGGAAAACTGGCCCTTGCTGACCAGTCCTATAAATGTAGACATTAGAATGTCAAATAATGAATTTGCAGTAAGAGACAGAGAGATCTGTGAGGAAGAATGAAGCATTTACATTGATTGGTCAGCTAATTCTTTCCTTCATAATAAGAAGATCATCAAATGATGGCAGGTAATAATTCTAAGGTATCTTTGTGATCATGAAATTTAGAACAAGGGGTACTATCTTAGTAATTGGTGTCTGCAACCTATGGTGTAGCTTGATTCAAAGCCCTTGTGGCGAGTAAATAAATACATTTACCAAGAGGTCAAGAATAGTTGTGGTTTCAGGTGAAGTACCCTTCTTCCAAGTGATACTGAGGACATAGTGACATTTTCTTTCACCCATAAGAAGCCTAGTTGGGTATGTAGGTTTGGATTCATGTACACCCCCACCTTTTTCTCCCAAAATTTTAGACATTCATTCCTGGATCCCCGGCAAACAGATCATTTCATCCATCATGTTTGTTGATTTTTATTTAGGTTACCTAGTAAAGGTTAAACTATCCCCAAGTTCTGTGAGAAACTGTATTCTGAAATTTAGTATTTATATTTGGGTCTGTTGATGATCTAATAGGCTTTGGGATGGAGGTTGAAGTTGGGGAGGGGAATGATTGACCTGAGAACCCATTTACCATGTAAAAAATATAATTTCTGTCAGAAAATGATCCAAATTTCAAATAGATATCACTTTAACAAAAAAAAAATTTTTAGGAGCCCTGGTGGCATAATGGTTAAGAGCTTGGCTGCTAAGCAAAAGGTCAGCAGTTTGAATCTACCAGATACTTCTTTGGAAACCCTGTGGGGCAGTTCTGCTCTGTCTTATAGGTCGCTATAGGGTTTCTTTAAGTCAGAATTGACTCGATGGCAACGGGTTTCGTTTGGCAGTGGGTTTGTCATGTGTTTGACAGAAGCTTTGCATTTTAGGGCAGAAATAATACAGGAGGGCTTTGAGTTGACCATCTAGATATGTGAATCCATATTACAGAGAGGCACTGTAAAGGGAGTTCCCAGCTTATGAACAGATCTCCATGTTATAAGCGAGCAAATGATTTATTTGGAAAGTGTGTTTTCCCACAGAAACAATGCATAAATGATTAAATTTCCAATGCTTTTGAACTGAGTTCTGAGTCCTAAATCTTTGGGCAGATTAATGAATGTAGAATTTCTGTCCCATTTTCCTAACTCAGGCCCAAATTTTAAATCCCCTTTTAAATATTATTTTCGTATTTTTTTGGAGCCTTTTCTCCTTAGACTTTTTATTCCTAGTACCCTACTACTCCTCTGTAGTATTGTTATACAAAAAATGTTTTGTGCTTATTTTTTTCCCCCTTTAGTTCTAAAATTCGTAGTTCCTCAAATGCCACAGATCTTTCATCTAAGAAGAGCGGCAGTCTGAGTGAATGACTTTAATGTGTGAATGTACTTGCATTATAAAAGAAAATGCCTGTTCATTCTCAAGAATCATAAATGGTAGAATTTCACTAGTGAAGCCAAGGAAAGTTAAAAAAATGAAGGCGGTTTGTGAAGAAGGTAGAGAGCTAGCTTTTTGACATCTTTGGGTCAGGTGGACACACGGAAGGCAGTGTAGCCTTTTTGGGAGACGTGCCTCAGGGCCATGCTCACCAAACGGCTTCCTAACTTTTGCCTTTTCCTGCTTCTGAATCCTGATGTTTCTCTCCGCTGCATCACATTTCCCCCCTTTATATCGCTGTATTAGTTTTTGTGTATGTGTGTTTTAAGTCATGCAAGGCCTTAAAGATATACCCAGTCACTACCCCCATGGTGTGAACAAAGACCTTGTTGTCATTTTCTCTTTTGTTTTAATGTAGTTGGTTAGTCATCCACCAGGAATGGAAAAATTTTATTTGGAGAAAAAAATGTCAAGCTGAATGGAAACACTGCTGCCTCAGATAGATCAATGTTTAACAACTGAGATACCTCAAAATGTATTTCCTTCAGATTGCTCAGAAGTTGCTTGTCACAGAATTTAAGAAACAGAAATTTAGATGGTGAGGGATAAGGAAACTGTTGTTGCTAAGAAACTCATCAAGACCCCTTCCTTTGTATCAGATCCTGTTTCTAACCATAGGAAAGTAAATGCTTAAGTGATGAAGATTATTCTGCATTACGACTTCACTTCTACTTTGGTCAGTTGTTAAAAAGTACTTTAAAAACTCCAGACCAGGAGAGGTAAGAATAGTTTCATTGGGCCTGGTTTGTGATATGGTAAGAGCTACAGTCAAACAGATGTCTCGGTATTTTCTTTTTTTCTGACCTGGTCATTTCTTTCTCAAAGTTAGTCTCAAATATAGTTGTCATTAAAGATTGTCAGCTAAATTTTATTTTACTGGGATTTGTGCATCAGTCAATTTTAAAGGATTTTAAGTGAAAAGTTGAGTAATTGATGTATTATCCCATGGTCCTGGTGATGAGGGAAAGGTGAGTGCACTCCATTGGATGTGGCCTAGGGAGATTGAAAACCAAAAGCTGATGAACTTGGAATGTGAAGATAGATAGTCTCTACCCTGGGAGAGAGGAACCCTGGTGGTGCAGTGGTTAAGGACTAGGCTGCTAACCAAAAGGCTGGGTGTTCAAACTCACAAGCTGCTATGTGGGAGAACGGTGTGGCAGTCTCCTTCCGTAAAGATTTACAGCCTTGGAAACACTATGGGACAGTTCTACTCTGTCCTACAGGGTCGCTATAACTCAGAATCGACTCAGTGGCAGTGGGTATTCTGGGAGAGGGGATCTGTTTGCTGATCTTGGTGTCAGCCTTGCTCTATCATCAGAATCCTTGGTTAAGCTTCTTAGAAACACAGATTCCCCAGTGCCACCTTTGAAGATTCAGTGGATCTTATGTGGGGCCTGAGCGTCTGTGCAACCATTGTTAAAAACTGCTTTGAGAAGCAGGAATATAATTTCTGCCAAGAGGCTGTCTGGCTAAGCATCTGCTCCCCAAGTATAGAGTCAATACATTTGCTGGCTTCTGGCTGAAATATTAATATTACTGGTGGGGGATTTTTCCCTAGTTATATGAAGGTGAGTGAAACAAAGACCCTGCATTAAGACTATAGGAGGTCTTATTCGTTATCTTTTTGGGTTGACTCATGTGACAGCTGTTCCCTAACTCCCAAATTAGTGGCTGAATTTGATTATGATTTGCGTTGAGCAATACCCGGCATCTAGTGAGACTTGGTAAGCGTTAGCTGCAGTAATTATTATCATTGTATTTTAAAACTCTGACCATATTTTTTTCAGGATCTTAACAGTTTTTCTTGAATTTTTGATGAAAGCACTTACTTAAGTCCCATGCCTTAGATAAATTCCCAATATTGTTCCTATATTTTATCAATAACTCAGTAGCTTAGAAGGTCCATAATGTAAACATATACCACTCACATATTCCATATATACCACTTACATAACTTGGTAATTTAAACAACCTGCTTAGACACAAAAATAAAACATTTAGTACTTTTACAAGCGAGGAAAAAAACACAAGATTTAAAAATAATGTGTGCTTTATCTTGAAATCTTGAATAAACCAACCCCTAGTGTCCAAGGACTTATGCCCTTGTTGGAGAGTCACAACAGACACATTGGCCATAACCAGTTGGGTTTCAGAAAGGAGAATGTCAAAGATGAATTTACTTAGTTTATTTTACTGCTAAAATTAACTCTAGAAGTAGAAATGTAGTTGTTTTTGCAAGATATTTAGCAGCTAGTCACTTGAAGCAAATGAGGCTATTCTCCTCCTCCACTATAATACCGTTCCCTTACACTTTTAAGGAGCACATTACGGGATGCCTGCAGGACCAGACTTTATGCACATCTGAGCAACTGATGTGTGATAGAACTGACAGGGAGTGTTTATTATACCTTATCATTCTGTAAAGCTGAAAAAAAAAATATTATTCCCTGTACTAAAGTTTGTGTGTGAGTATGCACATTTTATCTATAAATATGGTTTGGTTAACAAACTTTAAGATGTATCGCTCTGGGACTTTTCTGAGGTCTTCTGCAACTCCATTCCAGAGCTTGGCTTAAGTTTACCCTGGAGCCAGTGTATAGGTAAGAGGAATGGGAACTGGTTCTTGGAATAGTCTCCTGTAGGCCTGTTCCGCAGAGTGGAGATAGATGTCTTCCACGAGAAATCTACTGGCTGACTCTTGTGTCCTGAAAACCTCTGGGTTGCAGGAAATTAAAAACTATAACCACCTTAAAAATATAGGGTGTGGTTATGGATGAATGATTAAAAGGTTAATATTTTGTCTTTTAAAACTAAAAATTAGTCTTTGCTCTGTTAAAAAAAAGCCCATGTATCATAGACTTAAATTTGTGGTTTGCAGTGTTTTTTGTTAATAATGTTGATAGCAGAATTTTAGTTGTTTTTGCCATTTTCCCCATAGCATAAAGATGAAGCACATTTTCTATCTTATTTGCAATCTAAACATACCTGGTTGCTTATGAGATGAATTGTGTGCTTAGTTAAGAATTTTGAAATATCTTAAAACCCAGCAGACTGAGGTAGAAAAATGTCCCATCTGAATGCTGCATTTAGACTTGGACGCATTTGGAAACATTATGCTTATGACATAGGGTCTTATTTATAACGTATAAGAAAGGCAAGCACTTCTCTCCCTGAGGAGTTAATTATGTATGTGATTTTATTTAAGGGTGAGCCTATATTCTTCTAGCTACATGAGGATTTCATTTAAAATTCTTGCAGGATACAGGCAAGGGAGGGTATCCGTGGCAGTCTGTTCTGGTCTAGTGTTGTTATGAAATTTTTTTTTTTTTGGTAGCCATTTAAAATTTTTATTTCTATCACCTGAGACCAGATTGCAGAGTATTTTATGTCATTCTTGTCAACAACACTGTAATGTTCCCCAGTGTTCTATCATAATCCCCTGAATCCTGTGGAAAGAAAAAAGAAATAGAAATACTTTAATGAACTATGAGATGTTTTTTCCTTCTCCCTCCCTTCCCTTTTGTGACCTACTTTCTAAGTAAAATTTAGAAAAAAAGTAAAATTTCTTATCATTCTTTATAGTGATTTATAAGAAACTTAACATGTTTCCATAAATGTGATAATGTATGTCTCTCTCTACACGTACCCACGTTTGTATACATGTATGTGTGTATGCACACGTATACACACATATTTATCTTTTTTTCAGTAGTTGGAATTTTTTTTTTTGAAACTTAATTCTCATTAGCAATCTGGGAAACTTTACTTAAAAGTACTCATTTATTAGAAATGACTTATTTGATTCTGGAAGTATATTTTTAACAGGAAAAAAAATCATTAGATTGTTTCTTGCATTTTACTGAGCTTAGAATGAACTTTTGGACAGAGGTGTGTTGACAGCTCACTCAAATAGGTAGGAAAAAATAAACCATGGCCTTAGAATATTTCAAACACTCTTTCTTCTTCTGTATGGGTGATAATTGATCCCTCCTTACTCCCATAACAATGTATCAGTTGTTGTGTTTGCTTTGTGCATACCTTTCTTTCATATTTGTATAGTGTAGTTTACAGCTAGTGCAAAATACATAGCTCAAAGGCTGTAGTATATGGATTGCATTGTGCACTTCCCATCACTGTCTCCTCGGCACACAATAACGGTAGTGTGGCGAGGCCTACACAGAGGCAGTGATGGTGTTTCATAAAACGGTAGTGGTGTGTGGTGTCGACTGCAATCTGCCGGGTAAGCAGTTGCACAAATTCTTCTAAGTTGAGAGGCCTCCAGAAATGTCATGTTCTGGCCTCAATAATGAATGCCACAAATAATAGCATAGGCACGGAGGACTTTGCTCAGCTTCTCAGATTCCAGCCTGCCTTTCTTCAGCTGGGCCTACTGTGGATTTCTTTGCCTTTTTTTTTTTTTTTTTTTTTTTAATTTTTTTTTTTTTTTTTTAAATAAAGAAAGTTCCCCAAAGCTAGTCTTCCAACACTTGAATACTATAGATTTTAAACCCACCTAAATTGTCTTGTTTTGCTTCACTTCTTTGAATGTCTCTAATATATTTTGTGATCATTTTTTCTTTTAAACCTGGTACCTGGAAAGCAGACCAAAGTACTTTTTTTAAAAAAATTTTTGACACATTGTTTTATATTGCTAGTCAGTGGTGTCAGGGTTAGGGAGAAGCAGACAGAGGGAAAACTACATTGCTAAGCATTTTGGGATTAATATAGAAAGTAAGGTTTCTTTTTGAGGTGTACTTCACAAGTTTTATTAAGAGTTGTATGGTTTTAATTATTTAATTAACTTGATGCCACATTACCAGAATAGAAATTGATACAGTTTGTACTCTGTAAAGTTTCCGGTGTAAGAACAGATACAAAGCAAAGGCATGCTTCAGATAGCAAGAAGAAATAACAAACAGTGAAACTGATGTCTTAGTGAAGACTCTGAAAAACTCCACCGTCCCCTTCAGCATAAAGGTGGGGCATGGCCTGCTCTTTAGAGAAAGGGTCAGGTTAGCTTTTCTGCTATTGTCATTCTTCTAGTTCCCACAAAGTATCTGAAAATGCTCTAATTATTAAGGAAGAGTTTAAATACAATGTAGAATTGTTAAAATGTAGGTCTGTGGTTGTTCTTCCCCCAGATTCTAGTTGGCAGTATGTATTGGTTTAGTACCTTGAATGTCTAAGGGTGGGAAGTCCATGAGCTTGATCGAGGAGATTGCATAAGACTGCAAGCCAGAGGCCTGAATTCTAGACTCAACTCTGTGAGCTCTTTGGCTGGTATTATGGCAGCCACTCCATCCAACAGATATCTGTTGGCCTCCTGGTGAGCTAGTTACTCAGTAAGGTGCTGCTGTACCAGCCATAAATAACAATATAGTTCTTCGTAAAGAATTCAGTCTCCGAAAGTAATAAATACCAAAAGGAGTCAAATATAAATGCATAGATATAAAATAAATAAAGTTATTGAAGGAGAAAAGTGAAATATTGAGAGATTGGACAAGGCTTCACAGGGAAGGACAATTTGAAGATTTGTCTAGAAGTTAAGGTATGGTTTTGACAGTTGGATAAATAAAGGTAAAAAAGAAATTTAGGGTATGTGTTGGTAAACCAGTAGCCCACTCTATTTGAGGTAATACCCCCGAATTGCTATGACAATTAATGAACAAGCTACATGTACTGGTATATCAGGTATAAGTAGTAAAGCAAAATGTCTGTGTATTCTGCTTGGTTAACAAATGTATATTTGTACTCCTTTCATGCAATAGAATTCAAGCTGTTTATAGAAACAAAACAATGATAATAGGAGAAAATTACCTTCCTGGATAGAAGTAGAGGATATGCATGTTTATGGATATCACAAATAAGGAATTCAATTCCTTAAAAAAAAATCAGACTAAAAAGTTCGATCAGTTAAACTCCCTACAATCTTCAGTTTTCTCGTTTGTGAAATAAGGAGATTGGATTAAATAACTGGAAGTTCTTTAGTAGTATTTAAATTAGTTGTTTTTAGAGCTGCTCCGAACGCTCCTGTGATTTCTGCTGCCTTTAATAAATCTGTAAGATGCCAAGAATTTTATTAAGCACTTTATAGACACCTCATTTAATTCCGTTATTACTCTTCTAAGTTTGTTGGTCTTGTTAGTTGCTGTCAAGTTGATTCCCACTTGCGGTGACCTCGTGTGCAGAATAGAACTGCTCCATGGGGTTTTCAAGGCTGTGACCTTTCAGAAGCAGATTGCCAGGCCTGTCTTCTGAGGCACCTCTGGGTGAGTTTGAGCCACCAGTCTTTTTGTTAGTAGTCCAGTGCTTAACCACTTGTGTCACCCAGGGACCCTTTCTTTTAAACTAGGCATTTTTATTTTAAAGAGAGGGAACTGAGGCATAGAAACCTCTGTAATTTGCCTGAGGTTACACAGGTTACACTTTCAAATGGCAGGGGTAGAATTCAAACCCAGGTGTCTATAATTCCACTACAGTACCTTTCTCTCATGTTGTTGAGAATCAGTGATTCTCACTAAAGGTGCATACCAGAATCTGGGAAGGGAGAAGGAACAATTTCAACCTCCATGCCCTCTGCACATTTTTATGTATAGTGAAACCTATGAGAGCTGGAACTCGATGGGACTGCCTTGTTTTTGGAAGTCTCGCAAGTTTTCCACCTTTGACAGGGTGCAGTCTTATCACTTTTCTATTGCTTGTGTTAGTGGAAGATATTTGAGTTTTCTTACCTGACGTTTTTCCACCTTACAGTTTCCAGCTTTCGCAGGTTTTACTATACTACCATTATGAGTTGTGTTTTGGTTCCCCTCCCCCAAATGATGAGAATGACCATGGCAAAAGGCAAAAAAAGAAGTTGTGAGCCCTGGCTTGTATTGCTGTTAGAGCATACCCAGGCAAGTATAATTGCAAATTAGTACTGTTAAATGGAATAACTTGGAACATTTAATATGTATCATTTAAAATTTGCCTCCTGATAAGAAGAAATAATGCTACTTATTTTCTTTGCCTTCTTGAATTAACTTCCAAAAGCTGAAAGATTAGTTTTAGGTTTATTAGGACTAGCTTCCAGGTTTTCTGTTGTAATTTTCTTTCTTTGTTGCTTCCTATTATTCCTTAGCTCATGTGCTTTCCTCCTTGTCTTGATGGCTTTATTATTTATATCTATTATTTTTAATAACACATGTCAAAACCCTGAAATGTTAATGAATATAAATAATAAATTAATAGAATGAAATGATTGTAGATTAAGGGATTTTATTTGTCTTGATAGGGATCCATTGAGTTTCTTTAATTTGAGGGGTTGTTGCAGTTATCAGTTCAGGAAAACTTTTCAGCTATGATGTCTTTTAATATTGCCTCTCCCCTATTATCTTTCTGATGAAGTATATGTAGACCTCCTTGTTCTAGTCTACATGTCTGTAAAGCTCTTTCATATTTTCCATCTCTTTCTGTGTTGCATTCTGGGTAATTTCAGATTGTCCGGTTCACTGATTTTCTCTTCAGCTGTGTCAGATCCTGTCCATTTACATTATAATTTAGTTTATTATAGTTTATATAGGTGATATTCTATTTGATTATTTTCAAAATATGTTTTTGATAGTCTCTTTTTGTAGTGATATTTTTAATATTCTTTAAATCTGTAAACATATAAAACAATTATTTATACTTGGTAATTGCAATATCTGTAGTCTTTGAAGGTCTGATTCTGATACTGTTTTTGACTCTGAATAATGGTGGCTGGTTTCCTTGTGTGGTTTTTGATTTTTGATTATATTTGTTGAGGTAGCTATTATTCCCATTTTACAGATAAGGAGGTATTTGTTGGGATTTTATCCATGGAAATTATTTGCTTCTGCCAGACACCTGAGCATATCCAGTCCTGGACCAGTTTAAACTGAACTTCCTTTTGGCATTTTTGAATCAAACAGATAATGTTAACGCCAATCTACAAACTTGTTTGGGGGCCGGATTGTAGTCAGTCATTCTCTCAACCTCATTTCTTGAGGTGTGGTCCGTGGTGTGCTGTGGAATAAATTAATAAATATTGCACTAAATAAAGATAGGGGATTCTTTAGCCAAATAATTTTGGGAAACATCAGGTTGAATGATGGAAAAAAGGTTTATTCACTGCAGAATCTCATGGTACCTAACACGTAAATAGGAGTTTTGATGCGTAATAGTTGTATACAGTAAGCAGAATTTTTCCTACTATTGTACTCCACTTTGGGGAGATGTAGGTGTATATGTAGAGCATCTCATGGGACCAGTGGAACACACTTTGGTGAACACAGGTCTGCCTCTTGACACCCTGGGCTTCTGCTTACTGCCTCCTCAGTGTCTCGCCCTCAGGGTTTTCACAGTTCGACTCTATGACTTTGTGTGTGTGTGTGTAGGTGCGTACGTGTGAGTGTGCATACGTAGATATGTATATCCATCTTGTATTTAAGCTCCCTGAGGGAAGATGTGGTTGTTATCTGTTAACCTTTATTTCCAGAATGAGACATTGTCATTGGACAAACTCTCGTGTCAGGCTGTCTTAAAGATCATCAGTCAGTTTCCTTTACACCAGGTACCTAGTTATGACCAGAGTGGTAGATTTGCAAGGATTTTTTTTTTTTTTTAACTTTCTGATTATTTCTATCTCTACAATTGAATGTAAACTTCCTGAGAACATGTATGTCTTATGCATCATTGTTTACCCAGTATCTTAACAAAGGAACTGGCACATATAGGATACTGAATCACTATATGTTAACTCTTTAAGCTTGGCAAGTCTATGCAGTCATCTGAGAGTGGGATAGTGTAACTAGCAGTCAGATTGCATGGCCTGTCCATTATGGATGGGTTACTTTTTTCATCTTACTGCATCCTCCAGTATCTTTTGAATAGAAATTGACTCTGTCAGACAAAAAATATCCAAAGTGAAAATTCCTTTTGAATATGCTATTTTCATTGCCTCAGAAAATGATTTCTTCCTTTAAGGTTCAGTTCATATGCCACACTCTCAGTGAAGCTGTGATTCTTCTCAGACATGATTACTCATTCCATTCTTATTGTTCCCATAACACTTTTAACATATTTCATTCAGCATGTGTCTCACAGTATTGTTGAACTTTTTTCTTTCAAGCCAGACTTTGAGTTCATTGAAGGTGAAACTGGAATGAAAGCTTAAGTGATATGTGCGTGCAGTCAGGATCTCATCAGGCATGTAAAAGATCTATTTCCTGGAAAGAGAAGAAGAGAATAGTAGGGAAACAGTCAGAGCATCTAGAAGATATTTTGGTATTTGTTAGATGTGGGCTAGTGAAAGAGCAAAGTTGGGACCAGTGAGGAACCTTGTTTGGCACTTTGATATATACTAGCTCGTTGGATTTTGACCCTCACAGTGAGCTGTGAGGTAGCTGTTATTCCCATTTTACAGATAAGGAGATAAAGTGCTTTCCCTCCTGTCACACTTGTCTAGTAATAATAAAATGCTTGCAAAATGTTGAATGGTGAAGTGACTGGGTCTGACTCCAACCCCATGCTGATGCTCCTGTGTACTGCCTAGCATACCAATACCAAATGGTGATGGTAAACTTTGTGGATTTTTTTTTTTTCCTTCTTCTTCATCTTCTAGAGAATTCTCTCCATGAGAACATGTTTCTATTTCTGAGATGGAAACCAGTGAGAAAGTATGCTACATTAATAATGAGCTTTTCTTCTGTGGCCGTCAAAGGCTTTTACGTCTCTGTCATTTGATGGCAACAGGTTTGGCTTTTTTTTTTTTTTTAAAGTGGGTGTGAAGTGGTGACTCATTGTAGCTTTGGTTTGTATTTCCCTGATGACTAATGATGTTGAACATCTTTTCATGTGCATATTAGCCATTTGTGTATCTTCTGCGGAGAAATGTCTGTAGAGATCCTTTGCCCAATTTTTAATTGGGTTATTTGTCTTTTTATTCTTGAGTTGTATTGTTGTCAGTTCTTAGTGTTTTTCTGAGTAAGAGGATGTTCTCACCCTTATATTAGACTTAATTAATTGTGACTTAAATACCTTATTATAAATATATCTTAGGTGATGTCCAAGCAGATAGATGTGGCAGGACTTATAATAGCTGCTTTCTTGGTTATCTTGTATGGAAAGTTCCTAATTACAAGCTAGGTGCTAATGTTATAGCTATGGTCAGTCACTGTAAGCCTGGGTGGGTTAAATGTTAGCTCATTTAGAGTAAAATACTTGCTACATATAGTACTATGTCTGTATAAATTTACTATAATATTGTTTTTTCAGTTAATTCAACAAGTATTTATTGAGTACCTATTATGTCAGGCAGTCTTCTAATCACTGGGGCCTCAGGAGTGAAAAATGTTTTGAGATTAATATCAGAGAAAGCAAATTCTGTATTATTGATTACCTGAAAAATATTCTTTGCTATTGTTTGTAACCAAACCGCCTCACATCTATCATCGACTCCTATAAAGAAGAGAAGGTGGATTTTACTACATTCCTTAAATCTGTCATAATTTGAGTCACCTCATAATTTAAAATACCTCCAAGCTGCATGTTTTAATTATATAGATTAATTGCATGAAGATCAGATAATGAAATTTAGAACCTTTAACTTCAAAGGCTTAAACCAAAACTTCAACTAAGTGAAATTAGTTATTTTTCATGTCATAAAAGTTTCTAGATATAAGAATAAGAGCCAGTATTGATGAAGCACAGTGTGTGCCACATACTGTTCTAAGCCCTTGTTATGTGTTACAACTCGTTTAGCACTCACCACAACCCCTATATTAGGTTTTACTATTATTCTCATTTCACATATGTGCAAATAAGATGCAGAAGTTAAGTGACTTGCCCTAGATCACGTAGCTTGTAAATCACGGAAATGAGTTTAGAACCTAGGTATTTGGAATCCAGGAATACTCTTATCTATTGTTGTTTGTTAATGTCGAGTTGATTCCAACTCATGGTGACCCCATGTGTGGAGAGTGGAATTGCTCCATAGGGTTTTCAGAGCAGTGACTTTTTGGAAGCAGATCACCAGGGCTGTCTTCCAAGGTGCCTCTGGGTGGGTTTGAACTGTCAGCCTTTTGGCTGTAGTTGACCACTTAGCTGTTTGCGCCACCCAGGAACTCCTACTCTTACCTGCTACACTGTGTTTGTAATTACTTTAAATACATAGACATATAAACACACACTTATCTTAAGTGCTATTAGTAATGCTGGATACTAAATCATGACCTGGATCTGTAGTGATGTGTATCACACATTGTTTATTATGTTGAAGTAATGTGCGGCATTCTCCATCTTCCATCTGCTATTTGACATAATTTTACTTTCTCAGAAATGTTACTGTAAAGGGTTTAATACTCGTTAAGTCTTTCGGCCATTAATTTCTTAAACCCCTGCCATCACAAAGGGGAGGAAGATGAGGCTGGGAAGAGAAACAAGTACCTGAATCCAGTTTCTGTGAAAACTATCTTTTGAAATCTCTTATCAGAGTTGTACTTATTTTATATTGTATTCCATTTTTAGCATACATTATGTGGGGGACATTAATTTTCACACACTGGATGTGCTAACAAGTGTACATTTTGATAGTTTGAGGGCATTCATTTTGAGGATGAAAAAGTCTGATGGCTTGTTCTTTTTTCCCTTGTAGCCCAGTGGTTGCTTATATCAATGCACCCGGGGAAGGAGGCGTGTGTCTGACCTGACCTCACAGTTGGGTGTTCCCAGGGGTGTGCATCTTAATGGGAAATGAGCCACCACTTTGATTATGTTTTGCCATTGATTAGACAATAAGCTTTTCTTCTATAGCTGTCAGAAGCTTTTACATGTCTGTTGACAGCAGCTTCTTAAAAAAAAAATCTATTCCAGGCAAAAAAGTGTTAAATGGCTTAAAGGCAGTCGATTCATTGTCCCAGTCTATTACTTTATATTTTTTTAAATGTGTCCAAAGGAAAGGGCACCATATTATTCTTTAGAAGATTTTAAAGAGAAACATAACTTGCATTAAAAATAATATGTCTAGTCTACAAATATAGAACAAAATCAAACTTGCTGATAGAATGAATTGTGTTAGGATACATTTAATGATAGGGCTAAATAATTTTCCTGTAGAGTATTCCTTGTGGATATGTCATGAGCCACCTTGTAGAATTAAGGGGGGCAGTTTGTACATATTTTTATAGTTTTAAAATAAATAAATTCCTAAAATTCTGCTTATTTTAGTCCTTTTTGTGTTTACATACAGTAGCAATAAAGCAGAGGCCATCTCAGCGTACCTTCATTGTAGAATGTGTGTGTGTGTGTGGGGGGGGTGTTATAGTGAAAAAAAAAAATTAAATCCCTTGTGTATTGTTATAAACGAAAATTGGAAAACAAGCGTGTTAATTTACAGTAAATTATATATCTGGTATGATACTCTTTATTTACTATACTTATAGAATCTTTAGTACTTGAAAAGTAAAGATATTGTTTTTTCCTCCCAGAAACGTGCTAAGGGACAAGTATTATTTGACAAAGTATGTGAACATCTCAATCTCTTGGAGAAGGACTACTTTGGACTTTTGTTTCAGGAAAATCCTGAGCAGAAAGTAAGTGAACTTACTTGAAGTTTATTTATCTTATTACAAAAATATCATTATTTTTTTTCTTAAACAGTTCACCTCAGCATAATATTTAGCTTTAAACTAACTTATTTTATTTATTGTGACATACCTTAATGCTCATTATAAAAAATTGGAAAATATTGAAAACTTACGTGTAGAAAGAACCACCTTTAAATTTTTGACATTTTTTTCAGTGTGTGTATTATATCTTTTTCACGTAATATATTGTGAGCAGACAATATATAATGTCTTATTCTTCATAGTATTTAAGAATGAAAGAACTGATTTAAACATTTGTATGTAGAATTTGTGTTTCTCTTAAATTCCTTCATGGAGTCAGTTTGCTTAATGAATTTGTAAAAAACAAAAGTACCTTAAAAATACATACATTAAAGTAAGAGGTTTTTCAAGCATGGGAAAATTGTTGTTCTGGCATAGAGTGAAATCATTTTTTAAAAATGGTCTTATTTCAGTCATATCCTATTCTTGGCTTTTAGTAACAAGCATAGAGGGAGACTAGTTAAATCAGCTCATATTGTGGCAATCAACTGTGTACTAGGAATCAAGCCTGCCTGAAAACAGAGCAGGAGGTACATTGAAAGAAACGCAACAGTGCCCATGTATACCTGCCTAGAGATTCAGGAGGGAGTGTTTATTTTGCTGAATAGACTGTGATGACTATGTGGAGTGAAAGTGCTCCTTGTCCTGTTGTTGGACTATTGGGGCAGAAGAGGGGATATGGAGCCCAGCCAGACTGAGGTGGTAGATTTGGCCAGCCAATGATTCCATGGAGATCTGCCTGACCTCACGAGGATGTTGAGGTTGTTTCTGCTCCAGGAGTTTTATAGAACATTAAGCAGAAGCAGTAGTGGATGCTCTGATGCTTAATGATAGTTCCAGAGAACTCTGGGGGCTTCTCAGTTTCATAGTAGTAAATTTAAAGAGAGAAATATTAATCAGCTCTGGCAAAACCAGACTTAACCTGTAGGCTTCTTCACTGTTAGGAAAAGGGCTTTTCCTGTTTACTTCTACTTCGCTCTCTGAATCTTATGACTTATTTGGGGAGAGAGATTGAATATAGAAGTGCTGAATAAGGATTTGACTTAGGGTTGCTTCTAAAAAGAAGTCCTTTTAGTTGGTTAGGTTGTAGTAGTGGACAGACTTACTATGACCATTCTATTTGAGGATGCCCATAACACTTGATCATAATAAAAGGGCTCACTGTCCAATATCTAACATTTCTCATCCAATATCTCACAGTTAATGGAACAGAACAGTCAGCAGAGGAAAATAAACTGTGAATTTTGTTTGCATACATTTGATCATTGTTTGTGTTTATATGTCCCAGTAATGAAATACAGGGTACTGATGGTGATAATTACATATAAATTACATTTTCTCAACTAGCTTAGTTTTAAATCCCTGATATCTAATTTGTGGTTTAGTTCCCCATTTACACTAAAGACAATTAAATTGCATGCTTGCATGCTGAGTAGTATGGGAGTATTTTTATTAGAACCCTTTTTAGAATACTCTTCAGATGTAATAACATATTAAACATTTCACTAAGTAAACTAGATACTCCTTTTAGACTATAAACTGTTAGAATAGTCTTGATGGTGTTTCTAACCATGTGCTCTTCTATTGGCTCTAAAAGCTACAAAAGAGAAAGTGATAAGAATTTGGCTATTGTTATCAACTTATTTGAGATTACATATTGGTAGGTTCATAAGAGCATTTAATCTTTGTAAAATAGGGAAACAGTCCAGAATGTGGTAAAACATGTAGTATAAATATTAGTAAAAATAGGAAATGCTACAATTAAGAAACTTAGTATTTCAGGAACACTGGTTTTGCATAAGGAAGAGTGGTATTTAGATAGTACTCAAAACCAAACCTCTTGCCATCTGGTCAATTCCGACTCATAGCAACCATATAGGACAGGGTAAAACTGCCCTATAGGGCTTCCAAGGAGTGACTGGTGGATTCAAATCGCTAACCTTTTGGTTAAGCCGAGCTCTTAACCACTGCATTAATATTCATTAATTTTTATTTTGATAACTCTCAATATATGTCTAATCCAGGGCTTAGAACTGGTTCGAAGTGGTTCAGTCATGGCTGATGAAGTGAAACTGGAACAGACCCAAAATTTTACAGTTTAGGTGAACTGGAACAATAACCAGAACAGGAAAAATACAAATCAAAGCCCTGGAATGGGAGACTTGGAAGAGGCATAGTGAGCCCTTCCAGGAGCTTGATGTGTGAGTTTGGATTATTGGCAGGACTATGGAGAGTGACACACACTCAGGGCAGTGAGATTGGCCGCCATCTTTGAGCAGGGCACTGCTGTTTCTGACTCTGCTCAAAATCTGATGAGCAAGAGATTTAGTTGCTATGCAACATGTGCGATGCCCTTGTTTTCTGAGAGGGAGATTAGGTTTCTACAGGGCTTCAACTCGTAATTTGCCCTGTTCAGGTTATTGTTCCAGTTCACCCAAATTTTAAAACTTTGGGTCTGTTCTGGTGTTGCTTCCTTGACCATGACTGAACTGGGAAGAACCTTTTGGAAGCACTGGTCTAATCTGTATCTTTCACATGAATCACAGACATATACACAACTGCCTAGTAGACTCTATGCTTAATTGTCTAAAAGCAAACTCATCATCGTTCCCTCAAACTTCTACCTATCCCCTAAAGAGCGGTTCTAGATTGCTACTGCTTTCTTTACCTCCTTCCAGTGCTTATCAGTCAACCAACTTTCTTTTCTATCTGCTTAACATCCTCCTGCATTCTCTTTTTCCACAGCTTTTGCTTTGGTTTAGGCCTTTGTTATGTCTTCTTTGACTCTTTTGTTAGCCAGTACCAGGCCCCAGCCTCTGTGATCTATTTTCTGCACTGCTGCTTGATTGAGCTCTTAATCTGATCTTGCCACTCCCTGGCTTAAAACCATTTAATAGATACAATCTAAACGCCTTAGTATGGTTTACAAGGCTCTTGGTCACGTGACCTTTTTCTACCTCTTTAGCTTTATTTCTCACTAGCCTTCACACGTACCCATTGCAATCAAGTCAATTCCAACTCGTAGCGACCTTATAGGACAGAGTAGAACTGCCCCATAGGGTTTGCAAGGAGCCACTGGTGGATTCGAACTGCCAACCTTTTGGTTAGCATCTGAGCTCTTAACCACTGTGCCACCAGGGCTCCTGCCTTCACTCATAGTCCATATTTAATCAATATCAAACCTCTCTGTCTCACAATGAGCCCTGATGGCCCACATTGTAATCTCCTTCCACACACAGTACTATTTCTTAAACTTGGAATATGCTTCCCATTTCTTTTCTGTATGAATGCCCACCTTTCCTAAGTATTCTACGTTGTGAGGTTTTTCTTGACTGCCTCTCACCACCTCTCTCCTTCTGCCCCCGATTCAAGGGGAATTCACAGCTCCCTCTGTCTGTCATGTAGACATTTAGTGCAAACCTTATTCGTGTGTCAGTCTTTCTCTCCATGACTCTTGTGAACTCCTTGCAGGTAGAGGCCATGCCTTGTTTATCTTTGTAGCCTCATGGTATCTAGACATTAACAAACATTTATTAAATACTACCTGTGTGCAAACTAGGGATTACTAACTGCTGAGGGTCTAGTAGGAAACAATTAAGACAGAGACCCTTCCTTCACAGATGTTTCTACTTTATGTTCTAGCTGAGGAGACAGAGAAGAAAAAACTAATTACATTGTTATTAAATTTTGATTACTGCTGTCTAGGAAAAATTCAAGGTACTAACAGGAAAAGCTCTTCTTAGGAGGAAATGATGCTTAAGCAGAGACCTAAAGTGTGAGTAGGCTTTGGCTGGGTGAAGCAAATGCTGCAGATAAGGAAGTGCATACATGGGGCTCTGAGGCAGGAACAGCTCCTGCTTGAATATTGGAAAGAAGTCTTTGGAAAGAAGTCTGGTGGGCTTGGTGGGGGGAGGATGAGATTAGGTTTGTGGGGAATGGGGTTATTGACAGGGGTTAGGTCTTGCAGGGCCATCTAGATTATATGTTAAGGTCTGGGAGATTTCCTTTTTCCTCAGAAAAAAGGTAACGCATTGATGGGCTGAAGCGGGAATGTTGACATGACCCGTTTTGTCTAAAGCACAAAGGTGGCCTCAAATAAGGTTGTGGAAGTAGAGACGTGAACGATTTAAGAAAGATTTAGGAAGGAGGTAGAATCGATCTAATGATTAACTGGGTATGAGAATGACAGACAACCAAGAATGAGGCCTGGGTTTCTGGATGGATAAAGGTGCCATTCCGTGAGAAGGGAAGTAGGATTGGATTGAGGGGAGCAGGGGATATCATGAGTGCAGTTTCAGACACGTTGAGTTTTAGGTCAAATAACAACTTCTAGAAAGAGCAAGTAAATAAATGAATTTGATTTTGTATGTGCCTTACTTAAAGAATGGCAGCTGGCATGGAACACAATACTCCAGATATAAGCTATCTTAACATTACAGAGTGCAGTGAGATGGTTTTATTTCCTGACAGGAATATCATATTTATATTGAGACTTGAGTCAGACATATGTATTTATAACTTATCCCTTTTTAAAAAGAATCTGAGGTGAGTTTTACTATAAAAATATTCCAAATAAAATTAAAATGACTGTCAGTAGCTTGGAGTCCTTGTGGCACAGTGATTAAGAGCTCAGCTGCTAACCAAAAGTTCAGTTAGAATCCACCAGTCGCTCCTTGGAAACCCTATGGGGCAGTCTACTCTGTCCTTTTGGGTCACAATGAGTCAGAACTGACCTCATTGGGCTTTTCGGGTTATTAATAGCTAATCATTTTGAGGTGCTTACTGTGTACTAGGCACTGTTCTAAGCACTTTATATGTATTATTTCATATATTCCTGAGGACAACCCTAAAAAGTAGGTATTATTATCAACCATATTTTATAGATGGAGAAACTGAGGCATGGAGAAGTTTAGTAATTCACCCAAGGTGACCTAGGCAACAAATGCTGGAGTAGGATTCAAGTCCAGGCAAAATAGAAAGAAAAATACATTTTAGGGAAAAATGCAATAGTTTTGAACTTTCTGATAATCAAGATAAAAAGAGACATACTATTTCATAGCTATCATAACTGGAAGTGTAGAAGCATATCATCATGATTTATAGGAATTTTTCATGTTACCATATTCTGAAAGCCATCTTCTACATGAGGTGTTAGGATGTTGTAGGCTGTGTCCCTAGTATCCGTTTTACAGTTGATGTTTTTATAATGGCATCACTAACTTTAAGGGCTTACATAAGTTATTGATGGTGGCTCTCTGAGGGTCTGTGCTAGTGCTTCTCAAAAAGGACTTTTTCCTTCGTGATAGAATCACCTTGGGGATAGTTTTACAACTAGAAATTCTATTTATCTCTCTCCTCTTCCGTTGTCCTCAAATACACGTGTACATACACATACAGATAACACAGATATGTGTGATCACTGGGCATGCCATGATTTCTCCCTTCCCAGTTAAAAAAACAGTGCCATGATGAGTTATTGTTATCAGGAGGGATATATCATACTCCTCAGCTACTGCCAGTAATCTCACTCAATCTAGAGTTTAACATACCCTGTCCTAAATACCAGCTGGACACTTACTAGGGGCAGGATCGGAGGCACTCTGAAGTATTACTGTCTAACAAAAAGGACTATGGTGTGAATATTTGATATTGTTATGTAAAGGCAGATTCATGAATTCTGGAAATGGTATGAGCAGTTTAGCGTTTATATTCTGTTATAGAAGTGGAGAATGTGAGCAATATTCTGAGTGTGGGCAGGGAAGGAACATTCTGCCTGGAAGAAAGGTAATGGCTCCAGCATGAATTATCATGATGTGCATGAAGAATTTTAAGTTTGATAGAGCTGAATATGTGGCAGCTTTCAGAATCTGTGTAGGAGGGATTTATGAGCAGTAGTCCCTCACTGTTTTAACAGTACATTTTTTAAATTTAGATCACGGGTTAATTTGGAGTGACTTTGTGGGCTGTGCTGATGGAGATTATGGCAAAGCAGCTGGAATGATAGGCAAAGATCATTTTTTGGAATGCCTTAGAATACTAAATAATCTAGATTTTTATCCTGATGTGTGAAGGATTTTAAATAGGAAGTGATGTGGTTAGATTTACATTTCAGAAAGAGTAATCATTGGTGTGGAGAGAGATTATAGAAGGCTGAGACCAGAGGCAGGAAGTTCAGGAAGACTGTTGAAGTAGTCTAGTCTGGAGCTGATGAGAACTAGGGCAGTGGCATTAAGGGTAAAGAGGAAAGACAGAGATACTGAGTAGGTAATGTCTGCAGAATTTTGTGACTCAGGTATGAGGGTGAAGAGGGGTTGAGGATTAGTCCAAAGTTTCAGGCTTGGGTAGCTGGGGAGCTTGTTGGAAACTTTTACACAGGCGTTGAAGGAGGAGCAGAAGTTTGGGGAGATTAGGGGCAGAGATTGATTTTAATTTTAATTTCGTTAGATTGGAGATGCTTGTATGCTCTTGGCTAGATGATGTTAGAAATGATGGGGGAGGTACGTGAGAGCAGAAGAAAGTTAATTGTAAAGAATTTGAGAGTGAGTATATAAATCATATAAACTGACTGGAAGAGATCCATATTTATGCCTATTCCAAAGAAAAGTGATCCAACTGAATGTGGAAATTATCGAACAATATCATTAATAATCACACACAAATAAAATTTTGCTGAAGATCATTCAAAAGTGACTTCAGCAGTACATCGACAGGGAACTGCCAGAAATTCAAGCCAGATTCAGAAGAGAATATGGAACAAGGGATATCATTGCTGATGTCAGGTGGATCCTGGCTGGAAGCAGAGAATACCAGAAAGATATTCACCTGTGTTTTATTGACTATGCAAAGGCATTTGATTGTGTGGATCATAAAAAATTATGGTTAACATTGTGAACAATGGGAATTCCATAACACTTAATCATGCTCATGAGGAACCCGTACATAGATCAAGAGGCAGTCATTCAAACAGAACAAGGAGATTCTACGTAGTTTAAAATGAAGAAAGGTGTGCGTCTGGGTCGTATCCTATCACCATACTTATTCAATCTGTGTGCTGAGCAAATAATCCGAGAAGCTGAACTATATGAAGAAGAATGCAACGTTAGGATTGGAGGAAGACTCATTAACAGCCTGCAATATGCAGACGACACAACCTTGCTTGCGGAAAGTGAAGAGGACTTGGAGCACTTACTGATGAAGATCAAAGACCACAGCCTTCAGTATGGATTACACCTCAACATAAAACAAAAATCCTCACAAATGGACCAGTAAGCAATATCATGATAAATGGAGAAAGACTGAAGTTGTCCAGGATTTCATTTTACTTGGATCCACAGTCAACCCCATGGAAGCAGCAGTCAAGAAATCAAACATCGCATTGCATTGAGCAAATCTGCTGCAAAAGATCTCTTTAAAGTGTTAAAAGGCAAAGATGTCTCCTTGAAGACTAAGGTGTGCCTGACCCAAGCCATGGTGTTTTCAGTTGCCTCACTTGCATGTGAAAGCTGAACAATGAATAAGGAAGACTGAAGAAGAATTGATTCATTTGAATTATGGTGTTGGTGAAGAATATTGAATATACCATGGGCTGCCAAAAGAATGAACGTATCTATCTTGGAAGAAGTACAGCCAGAATGCTCCTTAGAAGCAAGGATGGCGAGACTATGTCTCACATACTTTGCACATATTATCAGGAGAGATCAGTCCCTGGAGAAGGACATCATGCTTGGTAAAGAAGAAGGTCAGCAAAAAAGAGGAAGACTGTCAACGAGATGGATTGGCACAGTGGCTGCAACAGTGGACACAAGCATGACAACGATTGTGAGGATGGCACAGGACCGGCAGTGTTTCGTTCTGTTGTACATAGGGTCAATATGAGTCAGAGTCGGCTCGTCAACACCTAACAACAACATATAAATTGTTATTTAAAGAAATGTAGCTATGAGGAGAAGGACAGATGGGAGGGTAATAGCTAGAGGGTATAGACTGGAGCTGTCCAATAGGACCTTTTGCAATGATGAAAATGTTCCAAGCCTGCACTGTTTAGTAAGATAGCCACTAGCCACGTGTAGCTGTTGATCACTTGAAATGTAGCTAGTGTGACTGAGGAAGTGAATTTAACTTTTATTTAATTGTAACTACTTTAAATTTAAATAGCCTCATGTAACTGGTGGCTATCATATTGGACAATGCAGAGAGTTTACTAAAGGCTTTGCGGCCAACTGATTGTTTAGATGGGAATAATTTTGACTGTCTATGGGGAAGCCCTAAGAGAGGATGAGGTTGAAGAGAGAGGAGAGTGATAATAATGGAAGGTTCTGGAGTCATGAAGAGGATATGTCTTGAATAAAGAGTGCAGCCTCATCCCCTGAGTCTTCAAGAAGCAAAACAAGGAGTGGTACAGTTGTAAACACATCTGAATTGAGCAAAGTTCAGCCTAAAATCTCTGAAATAGAGGGCACAATTATTTGCTAAGTCTAGGGTAGCAGTGGGGACCAAGAGAGGCAGCCAACCAAGGACAATATGTGAATAGCTATTGACATTCAGCTGAGACTGGGGATCATAAAATTGTGATGACAACAGAATGTATGTGTTTTTCTCTAATTGCCATCAGCAGTCTGGAGGTATTAATTGAAAAAGGGAGTATTAGAGAGGTCCCAGTTAGATATGTTCATGGTGGTTATGGTGAGAGGACAAAGGATTCAGAAAATTGGGGGTGCTCATGAGATGGTCATGAAAGTAATTACTCACAGAGTTATGGGAAGGAAAATAATTGAAGCTGAAATTGATAGTCTGAAAGAAAATGGCTGTGGCCAAGGGATGTAAATTCAAAGAAGTTGAATAGCATTGTACAGTTGGGAATAAATGGGTAGAAAATTTAGGAGAGGAAATGATTGGACCTGAGAATGGGATGATGAAGTCTAATGAGGTGGAGAACTCTGTGTGATGACAAGACCCAGGGCTTGGCCATGGAAGGGGATGGCTGAAGTCAAGCAGATGTTAAGGTCATTAAGGCAGAAAATATTAAGATAAGGATAGGCTTGGATGAGTTTTCCACAGGATTCTCAATGACAAAACATAATAATGCTAAATAAGGAACTCTAATTCCTTATTTTACTTTGTAGTTTCCTTTATGAAATGTAAGCTGAAAATGCCCACAAAATTAGGCACACACTTTGTATCTAGGCTTTAACTCTAGAATTTTGGCGAAAAAAAAGTGCGGTGTCCTTTCTGAGACATTTGCTTTTCAGAAAAGAAATACTCAAATGTGATTAGCAGTATATTTAATCATTCATATATACCAATTTGCTTTCATAACTTTTGTATTGTATAAATTTTTATTCCTTCCTACTTATGTAGATAAAATCCAGTCCTCAAGACATCTGGACAAAAGAACTCTTAGAACTTTGAATATAGATTTGTATGGTGTCCTATTATTTTTTCCAGAGAAAACTAATATTATTCTCCTAATTCAGCTTAATTAGTCCTGCTTTGTTTGAAACCCATGTAATTTCAATAATAGGATAGTATAGGATACAGGAATGTAAGCTGCTTTCTTTTTCATTCTGAGTATTATCTATAGTTATAGAAATTACAGTCACTTATTATTTCAATATATTATAAAGTGAAGGTAAAGCAAAGCTACAGTTATTTGCATGAAAATTTTCCATGGAGAGAAAATGTAAACTTTCTTTTGATGGTAGTATAGTACTGTGTCTCTCATGGTTGAGACACTGAGTTGGAAGCTTTTCAATTAACTTTCAGTATGAAAATCTGTCATTGTTAGTGTTAGAACTTTTTAATGTCTCTGAAAACTCTTGTGTAAACTTTACTATGGAAAATGTCGTTAAAAATATGTGGAATCAAGCAACATGTTACTCTTTTATATATATGGAATTCCAAGTCCATATAGTTCTTGTGTTCATATCTTCATGAAACCATCGTTAAGAGTTTTGGACTCTCTTTAAAGGGAAAAATATTGTCTTGAATTTTTGATGTTAATAGGGTTTGGCATTGGCCCAGGGATTATAATGTTATTTTGCTGCAAGCCATATTGAAAAGAGGAGACTGTTAAAAGTGTAGTTGATATCCACAGCTAACTTTGTGAAAATTAAAGTGGTTGTCTTGATGGCCAGACCATTTTCCCCAGAAACTAGACCTAAAGTCTCAAATATTAAACTGTTAGTCATATATAAACTATTCCTTACAAAATTCTATATTTGGTCCAGTTAAACCTTATAATACTATGAATTTAGTTAAATGAGGACTTGAATGACGTTCTCCCAGATATAGTGAGTGAATGTTTCATTATAACATAGAATGCCTGTTAACTTTTCTCCTAACACCAGCATTATGGGATGGTAGAGTTCTATTAGATCTCAGTTCTGTTAGACCTAATTTAGGCAAATTTTATTAAAGGGATCTATTTCAGTGCTATGAATTCCTAAGGGAAAATGCTGATTTTAGACAGAACTACTTTTAACATTTGGTATCTCATCCTAGGTTGAGTTGAATTTGTTAATTTCTCCCACTTGACTGAATTGGCAAGCACCAAAAATGAGTGAGGAATGCATGGCTAGGCATTTTGAAAAACTCCTAACGCTGGGATCTTAGGGTCCAGCCCTATAGGGAATTAGACATTACAAAATTTTTTTGGGGGGTGGGGGAAGGAACTAGAAGATGAATTTTGTGAATGTGTCTTGAGTTGTTATCTAGGTAATGTGCTCAGGGCCCTGCAGTAGACAGCCACACACTCAGAATGTTAATAGGATACTGCTGGTTGATGACTGTAGTTGCTTAGGTGAGTCATTAGCAAGTGGACTAAATAGACGTGGGTCTTGGCATTCTTTGGTACAGTTGCTGCATGTGATGGAGAGGAGTTCAAAGAAAGATACTGGTGCTTGTCAACCTTAATACTTAGATACGGGATTGTGGAAGTAGTGCCTTGCTAGGACTTTCTATAGGAAGCTGTCAACAGTTAGTATGTTCACCTAGTGAAGGCTAGGCATCTCCCTGACAAGCCAATTTAAAGGGCTTGAAAAATGTCTCCCTACATTTGACTTAGGGAGTCCTGTTGGCACAGTGGTTAAAATGCTTGGGTGCTAACCGAAAGGTCAACTGTTTGAAACTGCCAGCTGCTCCGTGGGAGAAAGATTTGGCAGTCTGCTTCTGTAAAGATGGACAGCCTTGGACTCTCTATGGGGCAGTTCTGCTCTGTCCTATGGGATTGCTATGAGTCGAATCAACTCCACCATAGTGGGTTTGGTTTCTGGGTTTTACATTTGACTTTCACAAAAAAACAGGAATTTTGACATAGAAAGTGATTGAGGGCTATGCTACTCAAAGAGTAGTCCAAGGACCCAACATCATTGCCACTACCTAGAAGCTTGTTAGAAAATGAAGCATTTGAGGCCCTCACCATAGACTTGCTGAATTTGATCAGTTTTGACTAGTTCTTTAGGTGATTCATATACGCCTTTGAAGTTTACGAAGCATTGATCTAAAGGGTAAGATTTTGTTTTTTTGAAGTGGCAGAGAGAATTATAGGAGCTTGTGATGTCATGAAGTCAAGAAGTTTATTTTTATTAATTTGTTAAAGAAGAATTCTTTGTTTAGTGTTTATTTGTAATTGATAGTGCCGATAATATGTTTTCTTTTTAATAGACTATTTTTAGAGCAATTTTAGATTTATAGAAAAATTGTGCAGAAAGTACAGTTCCCTTATACCCCCTCCCCTTCACATCATTTGTCCTGTTGACATCTTGCATTGTATTTCTTTTAAAAGTCATACTAAGTAATTTTTTAAGTTTTGTTTTTTTAACTTATGAATTTATCGCCTTAGACAGTAAAATTGTATCCTGCCACGATCTAAGTACTTATTAACGTTAATTAATCAAATAAAAATAAATCTAATAAAAATAATCTGTGGCCATTGAAGATATCAGTCAAGCAACAAGCAGATGCTAAACAGTAGGTATTGTCTTAGTACTTACTGGTTGCCTAACACTGTCAAGCACTGTTGTTAGTTGCTCTTGAGTTGGCTTCCACTCATGGTGACCTTATGTATAACAGAAGGAAACATTGCCCAGTCCTGTGCCATCTTCATGATAATATTTGAGTCCATTGTTGTGGCTGTTGTGTCAGTCCATCTCATGGAGGGTTTTCTTCATTTTTGCTGACCCTGTACTAAACATGATATCCTTTTCTAACAATTGGTCTTTCCTGATGATGTGTCCATAGTAAGTGATACAGAGTCTTGCCATCCTTGCTTCTAAGGAGCATTCTGGTTGTTATACTTCTAAGGCTGATTTGTTTTCCAGGCAGTCCATGGTATATTCAATATTCTTCACCAACACCACAGTTTGAGTGCATCAGCTCTTCTTCAATTCAGGTTTTTCATTGTCCAACTTTTGCACGCATGTGAGGCAATTGAAAAGACCATGGCTTGCGTCAGGCACACCTCAGTCATCAAAATGACATCTTGGCTTTTTAAGATTTTAAAGAGGTCTTTTGCAGCAGATTTGCCCAATGACTGTTGTTTGAGTTTTTGACTGCTGCTTCTATGCATGGTGATTGTTGATCTAAGTAAAATAAAAATCGTTTACAACTTCAATTTTTTCTCCATTTATCATGATGTTGTTTATCAATCCACCAATCATTGTGGAGGAGGTGAATGGCTGGGATATATGGTTATTCTTTGGGGGTAGCAGAAGATGATATGGCTTCCACCGCCCTCCTCTTAGTACAGAGAGGAGGTCTTTGATAGTCCTTTGTAGCAGGCATCTATACGAATTGTCACACTTGTGAAACTGGAGATTCAGAAGCATCTGTCTAGGCCTCTATGACCAACAGTTTCCCCTCCACATTCTTCTTTCTCTGTGTTAATGTTCTGAAGGATTTTTTCCCTTTCTCTTCAGTTTGAGACCATTTGTCTCTGATTCAGCTTTTCTTGCTGTGATTGTTATGTTCTTGGATCAAACTGCCACAGTTCTGACCCTCCTCTGACAGTCTGGTGAATTCTGTGGGCTGTTTCTCAGAACAGTGAGGGCTAGAGGCTGAATGATGTGCTTTTCTCATTCTTGTATACTCATTATTGCTGGTCATTTGTGAGCCAGCTGTTGTGTGGGGCAGCAGCTGCAGGGTGGGGAAGCTGAATGCCAGGCTCTTTTCTGAGGGGAGAATTTGAGCAGCTCCCTAACATAGCACTCAAGGTACTATTAGCAGCTCCCACTGCTTCTTCACATCAGTAGCCCATGCAGCTGGGACGCTAGTGATATAAAACTAGACTAAGCTCTGGCAGTTCTTTATGGCTTGAATATAATCAGTGTTTGAACAGAGCCATGCACACCTTGGATCCTAGCTGCCTTGAGTGCAGACCATGAGCATGCAGTGAAATCCACAGGGGTTCATGTAGCTCTACTGTCAAAGCATCCTGTTGTTAGTAATTACTTTTTTAATAGTGTAAGTTAATGTTCTGTTGTATCATCTCAATATATTTTTAAGACAGTAGGTCAATGTTTTCTGCATAACAAGCATTTTAACTATTTGCTGTATATGTCTAAGTAAAATTCTGTTTAAGCTCACATTTTTGGGATACTTGTTAGATTAAGTAAAATTTATTTATGTTGAAGTCAGTTCTTTGAATCAGTTTACTGTATCTCAAAAAATGAACTTGTCCTTGTCCTATATTAGTGACGATAAAGTACAGTGAACTTTAATAATGGCTGGAGGATAAAACCAAAACCCACACCCATTGCCGTCGAGTCAGTTCCGACTCATACCGACCCTAGAGGGCAGTAGAACTGCCCCATGGGGTTTCCAAGGAGTAGCTGGTAGATTCAAACTGCAGACCTTTTGATTAACAGCTCAGCTCTTAACCACTTCACCACTAGGGCTTAAGGATAGGTTGGGAGAAGTGTGTGTGTGTGTGCGTGCGTGCGTGCGTGTGTATGTGTGTATATGTATACATATATATAACCCATCCGTTGCCCTCGAGTCAATTCCGACTCATAACGACTCTATAGGACAGAGTAGAACTGCCCCACAGAGTTTCCAAGGAGTGCCTGGTGGATTCAAACTGCAGAACTTTTGGTTAGTGGCCGTAGCTCTTAACCACTACGCCACCAGGGTTTCCACATATGTATAGTACGTATAGTTGTTTTTTTTTTTTTTTTTTTTTTTTTTGGCGGGGGAGGCATGGGTCTTTTCCCTATAGCTTTGTAAGACAAATATTTAATATCCTTATGTGATTTGAATCTAGTGGTTCCAATGTGGTATTTTTTGCTTTAAGATATTATAATGGTTTCCGGGGGTGGGGGGCAAAAATTATGGTAGCTTTTTCAGAGGACAAAAATAAGGGCAAAAGTAAAAGGGAGACTTCATGATTATGTCTGATGTCCAAGTTGGAATGAGGTTAAAAAAGAAAAAATGCTCAATTAAGGCTAGGAAGGAAAATGGCAGCTCCAATCTCATAGTCCCCTTCTATAGCAGGGAAAAAGAAGGCTTGAGGAGGAGGAGTTGCCTTCACTAGCTGGGATAATTGTATCTGATTGGCAGTATGTATATTTTTAGCCAATAGTTTCCAGTTTACATTTTATCCTTGATTAGTACAAGTCACTTAGTGCCCTCGACTGAGCTTATTTCAGTGTCCATGCTGCCTGGTAAACTAGCAGATGCTCATAAGTAGTGTACAAATATTGGTGCATGTTCAGAGATGGAGGTTCAGGGACTGTTGCTTGTAATTCTACTACAGAATAAAGTCTATATGTAGACATGTTATGTCTCATAATTTGGGTAAAATGTTTGATTTCAGATCCATGAGAGTGAGGCCCAGGAGACCAACCATAAAAGTATTTGAATATTTTATTTATAAAACACAGCACACACACATTTATTTATGTTTTTCCTGTACAAAAATTTATACATACATTGTTATGTGACTAATTACTCTCCCCGTACTGTGACAGCACACTTCTCCCTTCCACCCCTGATTCCCCATGTCCACTCAACCAGCTCCTAACCCTTTCTGCCCTCCCATCTCACCTCCGGACAGAAGCCACCAGTTTAGTCTCTTGTATCTACTTGAGCTAAGAGGCACACTCCTCTCAGGTATCACTGCATGTCCCACAGTCCAGTCCAATCCCTGTCTGAAGAGTTGGCCTTGGAAATTGTTTCAGTTCTGGACTGATAGAGAGTCCAGGGGCCATGCTTTCCGGGGATCCTCCAGTCTCAGTCAGACCATTAAGTCTAGTCTCCTTACTAGAATTTGAGTTCTGCACCCTACCTTTCTCCTGCTCCATCAGGGACTCTGTTGTGTTCCCTGTCAGGGCGGTCACTGGTGGTAGCCGGGCACCATCTCGTTCTTCTGGTCTCCGGCTGATGAAGTCTCTGGTTTATGCGGCCTTTTCTGTTTCTTGGGCTAATAACTTTCCTTGTGTCTTTGGTGTTCTTCATTCTCCTTTACTCCAGGTGGTTAGCACCAATTGATGCATCTTAGATGGCCTCTTGCAAGCTTTTAAGACCCCAGACGCCACTCACCAAAGTAGGATGCAGACCATTTTCTTAATAAGCTTTGTTATGCCAGTTGACCTAGATATATCCCCTGAAAGCATGGTCCCCAGACCTCTACCCCTGCTACTCTGTCACTCAAAATGTTTGATTGTATTCAGGAAACTTCTTAGCTTGGTTTAGTCCAGTTGTGCTGACTTCCCTTGTAGTGTGTGCTGTCCTTCCCTTCACCTAAGATAATTCTTATCTATTATCTAGTTAGTAAATAACCCTCCCCCTCCCTCCCCACCCTCATAACCAT
>NW_004443938.1:43286614-43289405 GCF_000243295.1 Trichechus manatus latirostris
GTTTTATGGCTTCATCGTTGTTCTTTATCGTTGTGTAGTATTCCATTGTGTGGATATACCATAATTTGTTTATCCATTCATCCATTGATGGGCACCTAGGTTGTTTCCATCTTTTTGAATTGAACACAAACATTTAAAAAATCAAAACTTAGCCTAGTGGAATGCTAATAGCCGAAAGCTGCTTTGAATAGGACTTTATTAAAATATATTTACATTTAAATAAGCATGTGGGCTATAAAGTGTATTGATTTGGACTCTGGAGTGTGTCTTATAGGTTAATTAACTTTTTTTTTTCCCCTCTGCAGAACTGGCTAGATCCTGCAAAAGAAATAAAGAGACAGCTGCGAAGTGAGTATTTAAATAACTATACTTTAAAGTTAATCTTTACATTTATCAATTTGCATCTTTAATAAAATTCATAGAAATGTAGACTAGAATAACTAATAACATAGTGATAGAGTGATCATTTCTATTTTACATTTATATTAGAAGTTAAGAATACTAATCATTCTTTTACAGAATCATGACTTTATTTTGTACATGGCTTTAGGGATTCTGCTGGTCAGAAGTTCCACACTCACATTCCTAAATATTCCCTCACAATGTTTACCACTATAAAGTAACATATATGACCTTTTTTTTTTTTCTGAGAAAAGAATGAAGCGCTGCTCTTCTGTAAATTTCACTTTTTATGAAAATTTTCTTCTAGGTAGACCTATTATTGCTTTTTCTGCTGCATTTTGGAGCTATATAAATAATTAATAAGCATATCTCTGGCTCCAGAGACATACACATAAACTGTTTGGTAGATGTACTGCAGTGAGGACTACAGGGGTGAAAAGCCTGTAGAACAGTTTTTTCAGTTTTCTGAGGTCACTTCCTTCTCTTCTCATTTGTTCAACAGTCCAAGACCACTTTATGTGTTCTTTGAGTTTGGATTTGTAGGTAGGCTTGCTTGTCCCTTTCTTCTGGTTTCCCGTTTGTAGAATCCCAGAATGACTCAAGTGTTGCACTCTAACCAGCTTCAGTTCTGTCTTCAAGTTTTGCCTCTGCAGGTTGCCTTGCCTCTGGCTGGCTTTGTGATATCTGTGCCAACAAGTATTATCACCACAGAGAAATTTCTGATAGGGATCTAGACACTTGATTCACCGCAGGGTCTGTGAATGACTAAAGCAGAAAAAGTAGGGAGCCAAGAGCAGCTGGAATTTTTAGACAGGGTGACAAACATCTGAAAGGTGGTAAGTTCATAACAGCCCTTCTGCACTTTGGGCCTCAGAGCTGTCCAGGGAGAAACCATTTCCCTGTGTGCCAGCCTGCAAAATGCCCTTTGTACTGTTGATTTCATTTCCCTACTTATTATTCCTAGCATCAAGAAACTAGAACAAATCTATACTTCCCCTTCTGTTCTTTTCTACCTTCTGTCTCCCATTTTAGTTTCTCCACATTTCTTTACTTTTTCTTTGTCTTTTGAGTTAAGAATCTTTAGTCGTGTTCCTATCCTTTTTTCTCCTCCTCTTCTCTTTTTTTTTATTCTGAGCATATACCTTATTTTTCCCATTCCGTCTCTTTATACACTCATGTTTTCTTTCTGTCTTTTTTAATGTCTTGTCTCAGAGTGACCAACTTTCTTGGTTTTGCCAAGAACTAAGGAGTTTCCTGGGATGTGTGACTTTCACTGCTAAAACTGGATCAACCCCAGGCAGACTTGTTGGTGACCCTACCTTTGACTGTTCCCTGGCTCTCCGTCATTCCCTCCTTCCCTTGCCCCCTTAAACTGGCACAAGCAGTGCTGGCACACTTATGCATATTCTCTCTCTCATTGTCTTTATGTTTTGCCAAGTTACTTCTGTTTCGTAACGGAAAAGGGAAAAAGAAAAAGGAATAAGTAGACACAGATACATTATGCTGGCACTATAGAAGAAGCTGTACCAGAAAGTTTTGAAACTTTTTCCTTTGTATCTTCCACAGTTGTAACATGCTCTGCATGAATGCATGAATTTAAAGAGATAGAGATGCTTGGTTCTTATACTTCTCTGAAACCTGACCTGCCAAGTGACCTAAACCATAGAGACAATAGGATAACCTCTGAAACATGCTCGATAATCCATTGTTTCCTACGGTTTTGTTTTGGCTCTTGTGTGGCACTCGTTTGGGAAGGCAAAACTCTTGCTGATTATGAATTACATTTCTATGTTTTGATTATTGGTGAAGTTATTTCAGATTTTTCCTTTGTGGTTTGGCAAGAGGGATAACAGCAATAAATAGGATTTGACTTTTTCAGACTTTTGGAGGCATATCTTTAAATGGCATGTACTGTCATGATCAGGAAAGTAGGCTGAGGAAATGAAGTTTAGCCGTTGTTTTTACCTCTCTCTGCTTGTGTTAAAATGGAGTAAATAAAGAACTGCTTGTTTTATCTTAGCCTAGCCTCTGCTATGATTTTATTGTTTTTTTTTTTTTCAGTTAATAGGCAATTAATAAAGGTTAATATTAATCTTTTTTGAGTAGTTATGACAGCTGACAATCTAATATTTCCTGTTTAAAATTTGCCTGAAAGTCTTTATGTTCTTATATATACAAAAATAATATAATACACACACACTCACACACACCCTATATGACAGGGTATAACTGTCCTATCCTAGGTTATACTCTTTACAGGAGCAGATCTCCAGGTTGTTTCTCCTGTGGAGCAGCTGGTGGGTTCTAACTGCTGACCTTTCAGTTAGCTAAGTGCTTACCCATTGCACCACCAGGGATATGTATATATACCTGTAAAAAAGCTGAACTG
>NW_004443938.1:43289505-43302351 GCF_000243295.1 Trichechus manatus latirostris
AAAAAAAAAAAAAATTTGGACTATAAATATATTCCGTAGTTTTTTTGTTTTGTTTTCTTTTGCCAGTTCAACTGTAAAAAGTAGTATGGAATATATTTATAGTTTGTATTTTTTTTTTTTGCCAGTTCAACTTTTGACAGGTATACAACTTACTGATAGCAGTTACAATAATTGGCTGTGCAAGTCTGCCCTTAATGAGTGGAATTTTTCCATCACGTTAACACCTCTTTTTCCTCCTCCCTCCTGCCCCTGGTAACCACTAATAAATTTTTGTCTCTATACATTTGCCTTTTCTTCCTTTTTTATATAAGTGAGATCATACAGTATTTATCCTTTTGTGACTGACTTATTTCACTCAGCATAATGTCTTCAAGCTCCATCCATATTGTGCCGTGTATCAAGACTTCATTTCTTCTCCTGGCTAAGTAGTATTCCGTTGTATGTATGTACCACATTTTGTTTATCCATTCATCTGTAGATGGGCATTTAGGCTGTTTCCACCTTTTGGCTATTGTGAATAGTGCTGCAGTGAACGTTGGTGTGTAGGTCTCTGGATGTCTGCTTTCAAGTCTTTGGGGTATGTATATACCTAGGAGTGGAATTGCTGTGTCATACGGTAGTTCTATTTTTAGTTTTTTGAGTAACTGCACATTGTTTTCCACAATGGCTGTACCATTTTGCATTCCCACCAACAATGGATAAGGGTTCCAGTTTCCCTACATTCTCACCAACATTTGTTGTTTGCTATTTTTTTCCTATCTTAGCCATCCTAGTGGGAGTGAAATAGTATTTCATTGTGGTTTAGATTTGCATCTCTTTGATAGCTAGTCATGTTGAGCATCTTTTCAGATTGTTTGGTGGCCATTTCAAAGTTCTCTTTGGTGAGATGTCTATTCAGGTCCTTTGCCCATTTTATGATTGAGTTATTTGTCTTTTTGTTGTTAAGTTGTTGAAATTTTATATTTATACTAGTTATTAGATTCTTGTTGGGTATATAGTTTCCGAAGATATTCTTCCAGTCTGTAGCTTGTCTTTTCACTTTTTTTATAAAGTCTTTTGATGAATAAAAGTTCTTAATTTTTATGAGGCCCCATTTATTTATTTTGTCTTTTACTTTCGTGCTTTTGTTATTATATTAGGTAATCCATTGTTAAAAGCTAGGCCCGACAGCATTTTTCCTGCGTTTTCATCTAAGAATTTTATGGTTTCAGTTAGCATGTATAGGTCCTTAATCCATTTTGAATTTGTTTTTGTGTATGGTGTAAGGCATGGATCCTGTTTCATTTTTCTGCAGGTGGAAATCCAGTCCCAACACCATTTATTGAAGATACTGTTCCTTCCCTATCAAATGGACTTAGCACCCTTGTCAAAAATCAGTTGACCATAGATGTGTAGGTTTATTTCTGTATACTCAATTCTATTCCATTGGTCTATGTGTCTATTGTTATACCAGTACCAGGCTGTTTGATTACTGTAGCTGTATAATATGTTTTAGAATCAGGAAGTAAGGTTTTAAAGGAGCCCTCCTGCTTTGTTCCTCCATAGTTGTTGTGAGTTGCTGTCAAGTTGATTCTGATTCATGGAGACCCCATGTGGGCAGAGTGGTACTGCTCCATAGTGCTCCATAGGGTTCTCAAGGCTGTGACCTTTTGGAAGTAAATCGCCAGGCGTGTTTTCTCAGATGCCTCTGAGTGGGCTCGAACTGCCAACCTTTCGGCTAGTTGATCGCTTAACCGTAGTTAATGGACTTTTTCTGTTGCTGGGTAAAAACTATAATAATAATATATAAATAAATTAAAAATTTAATTGTGACTCAGGCCTATTAGCAGTATATGTGCATTTTAACAACATTTAGAATTGGAAATATCACCTTAAATGTAAGTATTTTATCAGAAACTTACCTGTATGGTCAGGCAAGTAATGTGACCTAAAAAACAAGCAAGGAAACATTTGAGGAATGATAATCTTGTGAGAAACTTTGCTAAATTTTTAATTTTAGCAGTCATCTTGAAGAAGGTTTTATACTGAGGCTTTATTTACATGTTTTGTACTCTCAGGTTTATTAGCTTCTATTTTTGATGTCGGATGTGTTAGTGGTAATTGTGAAGCTCAGCTCTGTCATTAAAAGCCTGATATTCTGATTCTCTTTGCTCTTTCTTTCTGCCTTCTGGTTTCTATTTCTCTTTTCCCTTAACTTTCCCATCCTTTTGGACTAAACCTTTCTCTTTCTATTTTCTCACTGAGAGAGTGTTTATTTATTCTCAGAGTTGCAACTGTTACCCCCATTATTAAGTTTTAAATTTGTAAAGCAGAACTGAAGTCTATTTCTTTAGTTCAGTTTGGATGGACTTTACTAGTAGAATAGTGATGTATTGAACCAAAATCTAACAAAAGTGTGTGTGTTTGTTGTCGTTTGTACATAGTAGCCATTTAATATTTGTTGACTTTTGAGTGAGAGAAAAAGTAGCATGTTGATGGTGAGAAAAGAACAAAATGACACGTAGAACAAGAGAAGGGATTCGAGGAACTGAAACCATTCCGAAAGTTCACTCTTCAGAGTAAGATTAGAGAGGACTAGCAAACAAAAAATAATACGTATGAGGAATGTGCTTCTTACTTCAATCAGATATACAAGACTAAACGGGCAGCTCCTGTCCAAAAGCAGGATGAGAAGGCAGAAAGGGACAGCTGGTCTAATGGACACACAGGGAACCTGGGGTGGAAAGGGAGAGTGTGCTGTCACATTGTGAGGATTGCAGCTCATGTCACAAAACAGTATGTGTATAAATTTTTGAATGAGAAATTAACTCGAGCTGTAAACTTTCACCTAAAGCACAATTAAAAAATAAAGAAAAGAAAATGGGATAATACAAGGAAGTTTTTCTTCAGGTCCATAAAATACTAATTTCCTGAGGCTTTCACATTATATAGAGTAAAATAACTTCACACACACGCACGTTTGTTTCTTTTAAAATAAGAATACTGTGCACTTTGAGCACAACTCTAAATTCCGGAAGTGGGATTCTTTGAATCTCTTTTAGGTAAATAATACCTGCCCTTTTCCCATATTTTTTTGTTTTGTTTTAATAAAGCCATCTAAAACATGACATATCAAAGCATTTGTTAAATATTTAACGTGTAAATAGCAGTGTTTTAACTTTTAATAAGTCATGTATGACATAGTTTTTTCATATATTTATTCTTTATGGCACAACAGAGCAAAGTATGTTTTATAGGAGTATACTTACCACATATTCTCTAAACCTGGGAAATAATTTTATTGTTCTAAAATATTGTGGAGTTTTACCACACTCTCCCTACCTTGGGATCTCTTTTAACACTTCCTTCAAATAGCCCATTAATCATTTTCAAATAGATATTGTGATCACTTGATTGTTACCCTCCTTCCCCCAACAATGTAGAAATCCTAAAATGCTATTTTGGTTTTTGAAGAATGTAGAGCATGTGGTACTTGAAAGTCGTATGGTTAAAACAAATCTTATCTTAGAACTATTACGTATAGGTTATATTAACATATTTGCATTATGGATCACCATAGAAAACATTTGCTTAAGGTCCAGTAAATGTTTATAAAAAAGTGCACATATTTTTTCATGGTGGGATATTTATATAACTGATTTTTATTCCTTTTGTTTTTGTCTTGTAGATGATACTACTTTTCTTTAAATTAAAATACACATTTCTCTAAACTGACTTATAGTAGGATTAGTCTGTACTATTTGAACATTGACCTCCAAGTTTGATCAGAATAAGTGGTCAGTCTGTTGGTTGGATAAATAGCCATCATATTTAATAATTACAGATCTTCCCTGGCTGTTCACCTTTAATGTGAAGTTTTATCCTCCTGATCCTTCTCAGTTGACTGAAGATATCACCAGGTACTTTACATTTGTATTTAAGAATGAGCTTTTATTCATAGCTTTCATTTATTTCTGTGCTCTGGGAGAACGGTGATAATTTCAGGATTAAAAACCAAAACAAGTTTTTATAAGTTAAATTTTAGAAAGTTTCTTTGCAAATGAGTACTCCCAGATATTTTGAAATGTTGCCAATTTCCAAAAATCTATTCACTTTTCTTTTTCTTAATTTCTCCATTAATATTCAAGTAGTAGATTATTTTTAAAAATTATATTGCTGGCAATTTTGTTTTCATGTTACACTTTAAAAAATAATTGATATTAAACATTTCAGATTTTAATAATAGGATGTTTTTATTGTGTAACATACGTGTGCCTGTGTACTAGTCTCATAGTACAAGATGATTTAAGGACTGAAAAGAGAGATTATTTTTAAATGTAAATTGAACTCCCCCCTACACCCCCCCCCAAAAAAAAAAAAAAACAAAAAACAAGCAAACTAATAAGGTAGGGTTTCTTATGTAGGGTTTCTTATTTCCATCTCCTCCTATATGGGCTATAGGAACATAGGTTTATATTGTAAGTAGAGGATTCAATTCAGGAAGAAGAGAGTATTGATACTGAGAGTGTGTGAGTATTTGAATGGTAGCCAAGGAGTATTGTGAATCAGCAAGTACCTTGATATCTTATCCCTATTAGACTACATACCAGTGACAGAATTTCTTAGTTTTGGTGAGAATAGGTATATAGAAAAATTTTGAAAAAAAGATTATTTATATGGCCATGGAAAACCGGGCTGCAATATAAGTACTTTCAGAAAACTAGAGGGCCTTTGCAAAAGATTCTGCTTCACTGTGGCTCCTGTGCCTTTGATGCTCTCGGCTAGGCTAGTTTTCTTGTCAGACATCAATTTGTGTAGGTGTCTTAACATGCTTAAAAGTGCATGTTATCCAAGTGTAAACTAGGGAAGATGGGAATTTCTTTCCAAGACTGGATAAGTAGCAGGTCTTTATTTTTCTTTTATCACTTGTTGCTGAATAGGGAAGTACTGATACTAATTAAGCTCTGATTGAATTAGCTTCAGCTAGTTAATAAATAGTAGCTTTTGTAACTGCACAGCGAGCAGCTTGGAGCATAAAACCTGACAGGTTGGTGTGCGTAGGACACAGCTTCACCACAGGAGTGCCTTTGAACAACGGACGTAATTGGGACTTTGTGACCCAACGCCCTCTCTGTACATACACTCCTCCGTGAGGTAATTTGTTTGGGGGATTATAATCCTTTGGTGATTGCAGCTTTATAGTGTCGGTAAGTGCTTTTGGCTTTTCTTATAAGCAAGGCTTAAACAGTCAGCCTGTCTGTGGTAGGAAGAATTATATAGTCTGAACTAACTACAGGCTTCAGTGGTGCAGCCTGAGAGCAGCCACCTGCCTGTACCTGTGGCCTGCCAGCCTAAACTACTTGATTAAAATTTTCACCTAGACTTGAGTGAACATTTAGAAGGTGTGGTAGGATTTGAGCAGAGCAGCAGCACTATTCAGAATAATGTTTGAAGAATGCTTTTTCTTGCTGTGTGAAAACAGAGTTGGGAAATCTGGAAGCTCTTGTGATTTTGGTTTGAAGTTTCTAGAGCATAAACTTAGGCTTTGCAAACAGAGGGAAGTACCGATGTGAAAAGCAGAGACAATAATATAAAAAGAAGCAACACGACTTTAGTGATAGGCAGACTGTTTGTGGTAGGTCTTAAAAGTGTTACAAAATATGGAGAACTAGCACTATTACCTGATTATTCTTAGAGAACTTGTGGATAGCCTGGAATTGTAGTTAAAACACAGTTCTCTAAAATAAGTGCAGATATGCTCATGTTGTTCTAGGGGTTGAAGAAACATATAATCCCCTTTATGCAATGCATAAAAATACCCAGATTGTAGTGATAGTGAGAAGACTTTCATCCCCTCTGAAAATTACTGAGCACTTGCCACGTGGCAAGTACTGTGCTAACTGTGGGACTGCAATGATGATAAATAGATCCCCTGCCCTGCCTCACAGTAGATTTGGGCAGTGATCCAGGTATAAGTGAACCAAGTGACGGCTGAAACCGTGTGCTGGCATGCGTCCTCTGACCCAGCGAGGAAAGCCTGGATCCGAGGCTAACACTTCCCTTTGAACGTGGCAGGTAGAGGGCAAGAGGAGGATGGGCCCCGAAACTTGGGCTGGGCGACAATGTCCACAAGAAGAAGGCAGCCAGCTGCCATTAGGGATGGGAGCCTTTAAAAGATCCTCAGGATGAGGGCACTTTTAGTTTGGAGGGGATTGGTGGTAACCTTAATGAGCGGTTAAATTCCAGAGTAGAAATTAGGTTTTAAAATGTCACAGAGGTAGCAGATAGCAGAACAAAAAAAATCCTCATGGAATATAAATAACATGTTTCTATGGTTTTTCCAGGAAGTGGAAAACAGAAATGCTTTTATAACTGTGTAGTAAGCCACTTGGAACATTGAGTAATAATAGTAACTGTTATTAGCTAATAATAGCAGTAATAATTATCATTATTTAAAAAAAACCTGTTGCTGGTGAGTCAATTCTGACTCATACAGACCCTACAGGACAGAGTAGAACTGCCCCATAGGGTTTCCAAGGAGTGGCTGGTGGATTCAAACTGCCGACCTTTTAGTTAGCAGACCAAAGAGTAACCAATGCTCCACCAGGACTCCAATTATTATTATAGCTACCTGTTATTGATTCCTGGGCACCATGCCGGATATTTTATTTATATTATTTAATTTTATTCTCACCTTCAGAAGGAAGTTGAACTCTTCCCATTTTACAGGTGAGGAACTGGCCTTACGCAAGTATGTTAACTTGCCCAAGGTCACATAGAGAGAATCAGCTCTTCCTGGCTTTGAAGCCCATGCTTTCTTGTACCATACTGTGCTAGCTGCCTTCCTAGATGGGGGTAAGTAGGCAAGTAAGGGCTTCCAAAAGTTAAGATTACTTACAATTGTTGTTAAAGATGTCTCAGGAAAAGAAGAAATTAGTGTGAAAAAGGTAGTGAGGATAAAGGGTAGATGTCCTTAGCTTTTCTTGCAAATGCTTAAGACTGCAGTCATTTTTTATTAATCTTTGTTATTTTCCTGAGGGCATGGTAATTTTTATTATAGTTTTAAATCCAAAGAGACAGAGTTCATTTGATTGGAATGTTTATCTTCAGACACAAAGCTCTTTATTGTAGTAATACAGACTGGATGTTACCAGAGCCCTGGTGGTGCAGTGGTTAGGCATTCAGCTGTTAACCAAAAGGTCAGCAGTCTGAATGAACCAGCCTCTCCTTGGAAACTGTATGGGGCAGTTCTACTCTGTCCTATAGGTTACCTATGAGTCGGAATCAACTCAATGGCAATGGGGTTTTTATCACCAGAGCAGCAATTCGTCGTTTCCATTCTGTTAGCCCTCTAGACTCAATTTCTCTAGACAAGCCACTAGGTGAGGAGTCCAAGGAGCAAGGTGGGGCTTCCTATTAGAGAAGACTGTTTTTGCTATGGGATATCAAGAATGCCTGTATTGTAGATTTATTTTCAAAGAAATGTTAGGACTCAAGGATTATGAGTGCTACTGTCTTAACTAATTTTCTCCCCCTGCTGCTCACAGATACTTCCTGTGCCTTCAGCTCCGGCAAGACATTGCTTCTGGCCGCCTGCCCTGCTCCTTTGTGACTCATGCCCTCCTGGGATCCTACACACTGCAGGCTGAACTCGGGGACTATGATCCAGAAGAGCATGGCCCTGATGTCTTCAGTGACTTCCAGTTTGCCCCTACGCAGACTAAGGAGCTAGAAGAGAAGGTGGCAGAGCTACATAAAACCCACAGGTCTGTCAGTTTGCTTACTGGAGAGAGAATGGCTGTGGAAAAACTTACATAGCTCCTCTTACAACACTTGCTGGGAGTTCCTGGGTGGCACAAATGGTTAAGCACTCGACTGCTAGCCAAAAGATTGACGGTTCAAACCCACCCAGAGCCACCTCAGAAGACAGGCCTGGTGATCTACTTCTGAAAGGTCAGAGCCTGGAAAATGCTGTGGAGCAGTTCTACTCTGCACACATGGGGTCACCATGAGTCGGAATCAACTCGGTAGTAACTGTCAACAACAACATAACATGCTAGATGGTTAAGCATAGTTTATGGGATTATCCAGTTTTTCCTTTTGGAGCATCACCTGGTACCGATCAAGACAACCTGCAGCCCTGAGATGTCCTTTCATTGTCTTTATGAACTATGCTCATGAGAATGAATGTTTTTATTTAAAAAAAATTTACTTTTTCCTATGGTATCTCCTCCCTCTGCCCCCAATACTGTTCTTCAACAAACATAGCCACATACTTGGCTGGCATTTACTTAACATTTCTTATGCCTTTTAGTTGTTTTTATGACTATATTTGATAGGAAAGCCTGGGATGATGATGAGGCATCAGGATTTGAATCAGAACTGTGGGTGGTGATGGGCGTAGGAGTAGTAATTGAAACATACAGGTGGTTACACTATTCACAAAAGGTTGCCTTTTAGTTTAGCTAAGGATTACATAAATTACTTAAATACTGTTCTACTTGGAAAGCTCTTATATCTGTGTGGTAATAATGAATTTTGTAACACAAGTTTTTAAAACGCCTACAAAATTACATTATTTTAAAATAGCTGCAAAATTATAATTGTGCCATACTGCAAAACTGAAGTTTTATAAAATTTTGACCTAAAATGATTTGAAAGGAACATTTAGGGATTAGAAGTTTTAAAACCAGCCATGTTCACTGACTTTCCTTAAAATAAATAAATAAACACAGCATTTAACTCTAAATATCTTCTTACTAACTTTATTCCAATTCTGTTCAACACCCATTTACTGTATAAATCTAATTTGAAATATCAGGTGCTGGAATGCCATGGGGAATATGAAGATTAATGGGACCAGCTTAAAATTTTAGTTGAGGATACACATATGAGTGGAAATAAATTTAGTACGGACAGAATGCGATATGTTTTGTTGATCAAAGCTGTAAAAGCAAGTACCAGTAATTTTGATCTTTATTTGATCAATCTTAGTGGAAAATAAAATTAAATACTAAGTATCTCAGAACAATGAAATCCCAGGTTTATTCTCAGTTACCATATGCTATGTCCATTATTGCTGTGGCTTTTTTCTCCAGTGGAAAAAAAAAAATCAAAAGCAACTTCTAAAGATAGAAAGAGTAAGGGTGGAGATATACCTCCTTGCAGTTATTGATTAGAGGATATCATGAGAAAAATGCTAGAGGTTAACAGTTTAGTCTTCTTACTGGTTTCCTACTTGTCTATAAATTTAGCTGGGTTACTCCCTCCATCCCAAACTCCCATGCTTACACCACCCCCCTCCATTTTGACTACATTTGCATCTACTAATAATATAATATTGTTTCTTTTGATTCTTAGGGGCTTATCTCCAGCACAAGCTGATTCTCAGTTCTTAGAAAATGCAAAGAGGCTCTCCATGTATGGTGTTGACCTGCATCATGCGAAGGTACTGTAAATGTAGCAGTGGAAGAGGCCTTGTTCCAGTCTGTTGACTGGAGCTTTAAGAGGGCTCCATTTTCTGAATAGACTAGTTCACTTTTGGGTAAAAGCTACTCACCTCACTTGAGAATCTCTATACTATTTCTTTGGTTACTAATTGGTGGGGTTCATGGTTGAGGGAAGGACCACCTATTCTTCCTCAACTTCATTCTTCTCCACAATCTTTTTATATAATACCTTTTTATATGTACTTGTCTTAAGATTCACCTTGTCAGTCTTTTTTATGATCCATTCTTTACTCCTCAACCTGCTTTATTCTGAGTTCCAACTTCTGCTATGCCAATTATTGCCTCTATAGCAGCCCCCTCCCACCCCCCAATATCTTGGGAGAGGAGAGCAGAGCCTAGCAACCATAAAGGGAAAAAGTGACATGAATATGAACACCTACCAAAAAGCTTCTGAGCTATGATGGAGTGCTACAGTTGGGCTCTTCCCTGTAGGTCTCTTAGTTTTGCACATGATGAAGGGTAAAGTAGACTGGCTGAGACTTAAGGTGATAAAGCACCTTCAGTCTAATTTGAGAAGTGGAAAAAGAATGGAATATTAGGAGAAGCTGGGGAGGGGGTGAGTTGAAAGCATGCTGATAACATCATCTACTTCATGATTTTAGTTATGATGATCACATAGTGGGGAGAGTCGAGGATAACAAGAGGTACAGTAGAAAGATGAATTTGATTTTGAAAAATATGTCCAGAGTCATCTCAACATACTGAGAGAATTTATGATTACCTAATTTTAAAAGACACTGCCAATCCCTAGATGCAGCATAGAAAGTCCAGATTATATTGAGACATCTCTAGGAAGGCCTCCCCACTACCCAAAGATATCTTCCTTCTTTTTGTGTTATTAATAGTACTTCATTTTGCAAAACATTTTCCCCCTCAATGATTTTCTTTATTTGTTAAATATTTCTCTTTATTACAAAAATACATGTTCATCATATAAAATAAATAGAAGCAAACAGAAGAAAATAAAAATCACTTAAAATCTCTTTATGCAGAAATAATCACTGTTAATATTTTGGTACATTTTCTTGTTTTCTTTTTAATCTCTGAGCAGTTGTCCTCACACTTTTTTTTTAATGGGATTATACCCTGAAGTATCCTTCTGTGAGGTTGAGTTTTTTTTTTTCCTTGACATAAACATTTTTCTGTTGGTAAATAATGTTTGGCAGCATCATTTTTAATTGCTAGGAGCTGTAGCCCCTTTAATTTTTAAAAGTACTTTTCACATGAGCCATTTCATGTAAGATTTGAAGGTTTTTATTTTACAACTACATAAAACAATGCAGAGAATGACTTGCTTAAAGCCACAATTGTTAATCAGTCCCATGTGTCTGTTATCTTCTAATAAATCCTACTAGGGGCTGAAACATACCTTCTAACACTTGAGAGTTTTTCAGCTTTTTTTTTTATATGATGGTGACTGCCTTGGGCAGCTGAGAAACAGAAATAGGAGAGGGAGAGGAGAATGAGCTTAGGACCAAAAAGATCTCCTTAGGCCTATCTTGCCTCTAAATCCTGTTTCTCTTGCCACACATAAATTTTGCATCTGCTAGGAGCCCTGGTGGCGCGGTGGTTAAGAGCTTGCTGATAGTTCGGATACACCAGCTGCTCCTTGGAAACCCTATGGGGCAGTTCTCCTCTGTCCTGTCGGGTTACGGTGACTCGAAATCCACTTGACAGCAATGTGTTTGGTTTTTTGGTTACTTTGTTGATAAATTAGAAACCCATTCTTAAGATGGCAGTGCTGCAAGATTTCAGGATTCTTTTTTTTAATGTATCTTAGAAAATAAAATAAAAATATGGCCTCTGTTACAGGTCTAACATGAGCTGTGTGGTTAAGAGCAGAGCACTTGTTAAAAAAATTCAAAGTGATATTCATTCATTTATTTTATCATCTTATACTCATTGGATAATATTTGATAAGCAAGATATTTATAGTTTATTGAAAAGAATATCTGTAGCAATTTAAAGAAATCTTCATGTAGTTCATAGTTTTGTACTATTATACATTTTTCGCTGCTTCCAGATCAGATATTTTCTTTTTAATTAGAAGAACTCTTGATGGCATACTCACATTTGAATACATTGAGGAAGGTTGAGTAGAGGGACTCTTGACAAAGGTACAGGGAAACCACAGGGGTGGTATGATATCCCTCTTAACCCCTCTAGGTCAGGAGGGGTGTCTTAGTCATCTAGTGCTGCTATAACAGAAATAACAGATGTGGATGGCTTTAACAAAGAGAAGTTTATTTCCTCACAGTAGAGTAGGCTAAAAGTCCAGATTCAGGGTGTCAGCTCCAGGGGAAGGCTTTTCTTCATCGGCCTTCTCATCAGTCTCCCCCACAGACTAGGAGCTTCTCTGTGCAGGGACCCGGGGTCCAAAGGGACGTGTGCTGCTCCCAGCAGGCTTTCTTGGTGGTGTGTGGTCCCTCCTCTCTACTCACTTCCCTTTCCTTTTTATCTCTTGAGAGATAAAACGTGGTGGAGGCCACACCCCAGGGTAAACTCCGTTTGCATTGGATCAGGGATGTGACCCGGATAAGGGTGTTACAATCCCACCCTAATCCTCTTTAACATAAAATTACCATCACAAAATGGAGGACAACCACACAATACTGGGAATCATGGCTTAAGGAAGCTGACACATATTTTTGGGAGACACAATTAAATCCATGACAAGGGGTGAGGACAGAGAGTAAGTTGCCTGAAGACAGAAGGGGAGAGCTGTCTTGAGAGGAGCCATGATGTCAGAGGGGCATAGCCAGCTTGATGCAGTCCCACAGGGAAGGAGTCTAGTATTAAATACCCTTTCCTTCCTTCCTCCCTCTCCTCACTTTGATCTTCTACCAGAACTTTCCATAGGCTGAACCCATTCAGAAGCCAGTGGACCTGGAGTCCTATTGATATCCATGTGCAGCTACTTCTTGTGGGCAGCAAACGAGGCAGAGAAGGGTGCTCCTCTGTATTAATTTGTTTTTCTAACTTTGTTGCTGGATGGCAGAAGGCAAATATGGAGGACATGCTTTTTTTCCTTTTTACTTCCTATCACTTATCTATAATTTCTATTCACATAAATGCTGATAATTCTAAAACAATATGTGGAGCAACCCAAAATGAACCAATTTATTTGAATCCAGGTTGTGTTTATGAAGATAAAATAGCTTCAGTGTCCTGTCCAAAGATTGCTTTAGACTAGAGGTAGCTTTGTTCAATGTTTCAAATGAGAGTTGCCTTCAATGTTTCAAATGAGAGTTGCCTCCTTACTTGTGGTGAGGACACACTGTCTCGGGCAATCTTAAGTCTTGCTCCCTGTCACCATCGCCAGTGATGTTTTTGGCAAACATACCGTTTGAGTCTGGTG
>NW_004443938.1:43302498-43303553 GCF_000243295.1 Trichechus manatus latirostris
TATATATTTTTTTAACCTGAACAGGTGGTCTAATGTAATTTTATTTGTGCACATGAATTGTTCAAATATCACAGCAGAGAAAGCAGTTGGCATCAGTTGCCTGCTACTGTTATTTTTTTTAAAACAAATACAAATTTTGTTAAATTTTTCTCAATAATAAGGCAATTGAATTGCTACATTTGTTTTTATTGAATCGTGGCGTAAATATGGTGTTCCATTATTTGTTGTAAGAATTTGTTCCATGTTGCTAATGATTTCTGAAAGTGTGAATATCTCTGGATAATATTGTTCAATTTTATATATCTGAAAAATACGTCATGATTTGTAGGTTTTGAATATTGTACATCTTAGATACTCAACACTACTTAAAATGTGAGGAGACAGTTGTTTGCTTTTGTCTGTCAGTTTATTTGGTTTATAAAAAGTCTTTCAGGCATTAATTACTCTAGTCATCTATTCCAAATAAAAGCTCTGGGGAATAAATCAATAAGTTCAAGAATAGTCTGCAGTCCTTTGAACTATGCCATCCAAGGGAATGTTGTAATGAGAACTGGATGTTAGCACTCAGAGTTATTGATAAACTGCTTGATAGAATTCAGAGATTTCAACGCTGTCAGCCTAGACAAGAAATTTTCAATGAGAGATTGATATTTTGCCTAATATAGTCATCTTGTTAACAGTTATTAGTTAGCATAATCCATCTGAGATAAATTTGCCTAAAGCAGAATGGCTGACTGCACCTTAAAGTAGGCCAAGGGACTGACTTGTCCCTGAGGGCTGGACTAGGTTCCAGCAAAACCCATTTTATCTCCCATATCTTCAGGATATCTAATCTAGTTGTTTCTTTTCTTCCTCTTTAGCTCTTAAACAGAGCTTGAAAACTTATTCATATACGTTTTGAAGAATACTCGATCCATATTGCAATAACTCACTGGCAAATCAGTTTGATTCCTGAAGATGAATAGATTTAAGATGTGTATTGTATCCTGCTATTTCCGTTAGCTCTCCTGCTGTCACTAAAATTTAAATACAAACCTGTTAAATTGGTATTCCTC
>NW_004443938.1:43309544-43312003 GCF_000243295.1 Trichechus manatus latirostris
TGACAGCAGTTGCAGTTGTCAGCTGTGCAATGCTACCCTTAGTCAATGTGATTTTTCCTTCACGTTAACCTCCCCTTTCCTCCTTCCTCCCACCCCTGGTAACCACTAATGAACTTTGATCTCTATACGTTTGCTTTTTCTTGTCTTTTCATATAAGTGAAGTCATATGACATTTGTCCTTTTGTGATTGACATATTTCACTCAGCATAATGTCTTCAAGTTCCTTCCACATTGTAGCATGTATTAAGACTTCATTTCTCCTGCTGGCTAAGTAGTATTCCCTTGTATGTATGTACCAGATCACTGCTTTCTTACAGAGCATTTTTAGAGCATATTTGGCTGGATTGCTAGGTAGAGAAACACTCCCATATTCAACCCGTAAGGAGACAGTGCATGGTAAGTGACCATGCTTCTTGTCCTGCCTGTTCTACTCATGATCAGTGTGCAGTGGCATTTAATGTTTTTTTGTGTTAGTTTCCTCAGCTGTTAAAGAAAACAGAGAGAATTCACAGCATGGCTAAGGGTTTCTTTTCTGCTTTAAGTTTCTACTACCCTAGCATTCTAATTTAAGAAATGTACCTCTTCCCAGAGTACAATTTGAGGTGCTAGCTGTCATTAGACTGTACTTTCTCACTTTCTCAGCAATATTACCTATGTCTCCTTGGAAACTGTCTTGGAGGAAAATGGAAGTTATTAAGAAACACTTATGCTCCTCTAGATGAATAGATTCATGCCAAGAAAGCCCAAGTGTAGTAATTCTCCTATCATCTGTTTAATTCTTATGTGCTGTATTTTCTGGGGGAATATTTCAGGCATTCATTCTGTTGAGAATCCTGAGTTGATGGAAGGCTGCTGCTTTTGTATTTACCACATGTAGCTTCACCTTGACTTCAATCTATTTTCACTGCTTATTAAGCAAGGACATTTTAAAAAATTGAGCAGAAATTCTAGGAATACTTGAAATGACAAAGAACTCTTTAAGAAACCAGTCTTCTTGGAGAAATATAGAAAAAGTTTTGGAGGAGTTCCCCATTTCCTGGAATTCTTGACTGAAGTCTTCCTATTTAATATACTGTAGAACAGTTCTGTGATTATTTTTTTGTTAAGACATTTTGCCAACTCTTGATCAGACAATGAAAGTCAGGCAATTTCAGTTGAATTGCAGACAGCATTGGCTCATTTACTAAAAACATACTTTTGCATCAGCCTGAAAGTATTTGACATCAAGAAAGGTTGACTTCCTTCATTATGAACCCATGGCTTAAGCAGTAGAATTGTGCTGGCAAGAAAAGATGTTAGTCATCTCTGCAGATCCACTGTGTGTTGTGTTCTTCATGGGAAAGAATCACTTGATGGAACAGATTCCTGAGTTGGATGTTCCTTTCCCAGGAGAAATAGGCATAAATATTAAGAATTACTAATGGTAATGGATTGCTACTTGGCACTATAGCTAGGAACAAGAATTTAGACATATGTGTTTATATAAATGGTTTAAGCTAATACAAATAAATAACCTTTCATACACATTGAGAACAGCTGCTCTTTTGCTCAGGTTGAGAAAAACATTACTCACGAATACATGAATGTGGATTTATTCATCTTACCGCCATCATAAAGCTCTGTATATAGGAGGGCATTTATAGTTATCTAGTGTTGCTATCACAGAAATACCATAAATGGATGGCTTTAATAAACAGAAATTTATTTTCTCACAGTTTAGGAGGCTAGAAATCCTAATTCAGAGTTCCAGATCTAGGGGAAGGCTTTCTTTCTGTGTCGGCTCAGGAGGAAGGTCCTTGTCTCTTTGAACTTCTGCTCCTAGATGATCTTCATGTGGCTTGGCATCCCTCTTTCCCAGTCTCTGCCCCCACCCCCCCATCTCTATTTGCTTCTCTCTCCCTAATCAGCTTGGTTTATATCTCTTTTATATCTCAAAAGAAATTAACTCAAGATACACCCTATACTAATCCTGCCTCATTAACATAACAAAGACAACCCATTCCCAAATGGGATTTTAACCGCAGGCATAGAAGTTAGCATTTACAACACATATTTTTGGGGGACATAGTTCAGTCCATAACCGAGGGTTTATAAATAATCTTTTTCATTAGAATGTTTAAGCAGCGTTATTGAAAATTGAGTAAGCATACATAATAAGATGAGATACTAAAATACATAGTTTTAAAGTTAAAAAAAATCTCAAAGTCTAATTTTATTCCCTTTTTATTTTTAACCCCCACCCCCATCCCCCAAACAGGCTTGTGTCACCAGAGCAGCCACCAAAGGCCAAGTTCCTGACCTTGGGGTCCAAATTCCGCTACAGTGGCCGCACCCAAGCCCAGACCCGCCAGGCAAGCATCCTCATTGATAGGCCAGCACCACATTTTGAGCGCACTTCTAGTAAACGGGTTTCCAGGAGTCTAGATGGAGGTAAATATATTTACAGTGATTCTGGATTC
>NW_004443938.1:43312722-43317440 GCF_000243295.1 Trichechus manatus latirostris
TATGAACTCGAATAATTTATTTTAAATAATTAGCCAGAAAAGCCCAGATAGTTTAATAGTTAAAATGCTTTTCGTTGGCCTTAATCTACTTTTCCTAGGTCACAGTTACTTAGAATAAACTTGGAAGAGAGATCTAGGGAGACACAGAGAGATATTTCTTAGGATTTACCATCGGGCATTTTGGTGCCTACAATTATTAAATCTTGATCCTGGAAAATCTTCCATGTAGCTTTAAGAGATCACCAAAACACAGGCAAGAGGATCATGAATTGGTTCATGAAAATGCCCACATTCCCAAATGTAGTGATTTAAGTGAATTATTTACATACTATAAAAAACCAACAATTGCTATTTAATTGATTCCAACTCATGGCGATCCCATGTGTGTCAGAGTAGAACTGTGCTCCATAACGTTTTCAATAGTTGATGTTTTGGAAGTAAATCACCAGGCATTTCTTCCAAGGAGCCTGTAGCTATACTCAAGCATCCAGCCTTCTGAACCTCCAGCCTTTCAGTTAGCTACCGAGTGCAGTAACTGTTTGCACACCCATGGGCTCCTTAATGTACTATGGCTGTCACGATATCATTAGTTCAACAACTGGGTGCTTTTTCCAAGTAAATCTGAAAAATGTGCCAGCCCATGTAAATATTTCATAAGCCTTGCCCCTTGACACACAGAATTTATACAGGTGCTGAATAAATGCAATCACTGTTGTTGAATGCCCTGAGAGAAGTCATTACTCTTTTCTGGAACACTGTTTTCAGCCTTCATTTTAAACAATGAGCCTCTGTAGTTCTTACAGTGTAAATTTTAGCATCTAAAAAGAGCAGTAAACCAGTGCATTTTCTTTGAGGTATATAAACTGTGCTCAAGGAAACCCATCATCTTGTATGGGCAGTTAGTGCAGAGGGTTATAGTAGGTCTATATCCAAAAACAATGATTTTCACAATTGAAAGCAACAAACATGCCACAGTAATCCATTATTTTTCTCTCTGTGTTTTGGACCCTGTAATCCATCAGATGAGCAAGTCATCAAAAGGATTATTGTGTTATTTTGAAAAATAGGCTTTTCATGCCAGTGCATAACCAGACACCCAGTGAGCTCTTTGGTTAGGGCTTACTTTCTTTTTCCAAAGCAAAGCTGGGCTGTAACCTGGTACTGAGCTTCACTTTCCTCAGGACTCCCATCAGTATGCCTTTTTTGTTGACATGTGTTGTATTTTTCTTTTTCCTGTTTACTTTTTAAATAAGGATAAAATGATTTAGATTTATTACTATTACTCGCTTTAAAGTTTGGCAAATTAAATCTAGTAATTACAGAGAAAGTAAAAATCAATCTAATATCTAAAGTTCAAATACCTTAATAAAAGTCTATCTAGTACAGCTAGAACAGTGAGATTAGAAAATCAAACCAAAAAGGAGGGAAATCAATCATTTAAGAGAACAAACAATCAGGATGTATATGGGAGCAGAGGGGATGAATGAGTTCCTGAAAGTATGATAAGTGGGGACACTACTTAGAGTTATCAGGCCAGGAAGGTCTGAAGGACCTTTTCAGTTGAGACTTAAAGATGAGAAGGAGGCAGCTGTGAGAAGAGCAGGAGATAAAGCATTCCAGGTAGCAGGAGCAGCACACTGAAGGTTATAAGGTGAGAGAAAGCTTGATACATTCTAGGAACAGAAAGATGACAATTACAGCTGGAGCTTAGTAAGTGATGAGGAGAGGTAGCCTGGGATCAAGTCATTCAAGGCCTTGCAGGCCTTGGTAAACAGGGTGCTAACTACAGGGAAAAAAATGCTTAGGGCAATTAGTGTTAAATTGCTGAATGATCTCTCACAGCTGGCGTGGAAATTGCTAATTGGCCCCACACCTCAAGCAGTGCCCAGGGTATGCACCCTACCTGGCACACTGCAGCTGCCCCCCCTCCCCTTAGGTCTCTGTTGGTAAAAGGATGTGAATTCTATTCTAGGTACTGTAGGAAACCATTGAATGGTGAGCGTGTGTGCTTATGGGTGTGTGTGTGCATGCACACGTGTGCTTAATGGCACTATCAGTGTTATCTTTTTAAAAAGTCACTTGGTGCAGTGTAGAGAATGATTAGAGGGGATAGGAGAGGAAGCAGGCAGACTGATGAGGAGTAGTCCAAGTGAGAGTGATGATGGTCTGACAGCGGAAAGGAGAGGAAGCAGGCAGACTGATGAGGAGTAGTCCAAGTGAGAGTGATGATGGTCTGGCCTCCAGGTACTAGAGGGCCAATTAGCCATTTGGCCCATAGGCACAGTTCATGGGCTTAGTCTGTAAAGGTATTAGAGACCTGTGGGCTGAAAAAAAATGGTTGGCTCCAAAAATACAAAAATAAAACTGCAAACTGAAATGAATAAGTGTTTAAAAGTCTGCATAGTCAACATTTTGTCAGCTTCATTAATAATTTTTAATTTGATAGTAGAATTCCAATGTTATTACATTTAAAACCATTTCTATGTCAGATTTTTCTAATTTTGCAGTAAATTTTGAATATAGTATGTGTGTTGGGTGCTTAGAAATCATAATCAGTCACAAGTTAAAAGGTTACTCATAGCCATGTATTTTGCAAGGCAAACTTATTAAAATCTTCTCAAAAGTTTAAAAAAAAATCAGAAAAATAAGTGTACTTAATATAAGATGTGAATGCGTTTTAATGCTTGCTATGATGTGGTGTGGGCTTTTAAAAGTATGAGTATTTGAGGGCTGTAAAGTCTTAAAAGAATCCTGGAGTGTTGGAAATAGAGATGGAAAGACCTGACTACATTTAGAAATATATAGAAAGACTCTGTTGGACTTTCTTGTGTTGAGGGGTGGAGGAGAAGTCCAAGGAAAATTCCAGGTTCTTGGCTTGAGCAACTGGATATAAGGTGCTGAAGTATGAGAGTAGCATTTGGCAAAAAAGCCAAGACTGGGAAAGAAAGAAGTTTGGACAGAGCAGGTGTCAGGAGTGTGGATCAAGAGGTATTTCGTGATTTGTGGGTTAGAGATTCTTGGCACTTCCCAACTTCGATATGGTGGACTGTACACAGTCCTCACCCTCTAGGAGCTTGAGATCCAAATGCCTGTGTTTTAACAGGGCTTCCCTAGGGGCCTGGAACCAGAGCAAAGCACATGGTATCAGTAAATCTGTTGGCGTTGAGTCGATTCCATTCATAGCGATCCTCTAGGACAGGGTAGAACTATCCCATAGAGTTTCCCGGGAGCACCTAGTAGATTCAAACTGCCAACCTTTTGGTTAGCAGCGGTGGCTCTTAACCACTATGCCACCAGGGTTTCTGTGGTGTCAGTAAAGCACTCTTTATATAGGGGAAATGACTCAGTGGTTGTTCAGGCAGGAGCTATACAGATGGAGACAGGCTGTGCCACCTGCTACCCACTTTATCTTGTTGAGATCTGAGGCCGTTTTTGCTTGATCTGCAATGTGATAAAATTTCAACACAGTATAGGCTCTTTCGCGTCTGTTGGAGAATGTTGGAGGTGAAGGGACCACACAAGGGCCAGGTTTGCTGAGGGAGTCTGTGTATTGGATTTATTGTAGCCCAAGTTGGGGATACAGGAATGTTAGAAAAATGAAAAATATTAAACTTAGAAGTTTATTCCCTAAAATCTACCTTTACTGTCTTGTCAAAATTTTGAATGATCAATATAGAAGTACTTTTATGGGAGAATTCTAATTCTTAAAATTTATTGAAGCAGATGAGTTTTATAATTGTATAAGTACTTTTTGCAATAGATATGTTCAGAAATAAGTTCAGGCAAGATCGGGAGACCTAGAGAATTAAAATACTGCTCACAAACTGTAATTCCAACAATTTGCCCTGACTCTGGTGTGTTTTAGCTGATTTTAGAGCTCCTCCTACTGGCCAATTCCATAATCAGAATATATTCTTCAAAAATCTGTGATTTGAGTTTGGGTATAGTTTAAACAAACAAACAAACAAAAAAACCCTTGCCATCAAGTTGATTCTGACTTATGGGGACCCCATGTATCACAGAGTAAAACTGCTCTGTAGGGTTTTCTTGGCCGTAATTTTTACAGAAGCACCAGGCCTTTTTCTGTGGTGCCTCTAAGTGGTGCCTGTGAACTGCCAGTCTTTAGGTTAATAGTCAAGTGCAAACCATTTGTGCCACTCAGAGACCTGAGGATAGTTTAATGGGTTAAAATTCAGAACAATATTAGAGTTTGGTAGCAGTTTAAAAAAGAATTTATTTTGTATGTAATTTCAGAACTCAAAATGTCCCCTTCCTTTTGAATGTTTATATGCTGTGTATTTATCTACATAGAAGGAAAAAGTTCTGTAAAATTTTACCATTTGCATGTTCTAAAGTAATTCACATTATCATTCTTCACTAGCTCTGATTGGCGTTGTGGACCAAAGTCTTATGAAGGATTTTTCTGGCCCTGCTGGGGAGATTTCAGCATATGGTCCTGGAGTTCTGAGTCCTGTTGGGATACAAGATGGAGATGGCAGAAGGGAAGTCAGAACCCCAAGTAAAGCCCCACATTTGCAGCTCATTGAAGGAAAGGTATGGTAAATTAGTACAATGTATGATTTTAAACTTGTACTTAGACTGAAGGCTACCTGTTGGAATTTGTTGTTTCATATATTAAATATCAACTCATTTAAAATTAGTCATTGTGTGTTCTCTGTTGATACGATTTCCCAATTTTCAAAAATGTATAAGTTCTT
>NW_004443938.1:43319773-43320701 GCF_000243295.1 Trichechus manatus latirostris
GACAGAGTAGAACTGCCCCATAGGGTTTCCTAGGCTGTGATCTTTACAGAAGAAGATCGCCAGGTCTTTCTCTCGCAATGCTGCTGGGTGGGTTTGAACCACCATCCTTTTGATAGCAGCCAAGTGCTTAACCATTTGCACCACCATACTAGGTTAAAAAAGAAAAAAAGGGAGACCTGTATTGCCTTTAACAATCCATATTGGGTCTGTCTATTTTGTAGACAAATAGTAATGCTGTTCCTTTAGGATGGAAACTTTTTGTTTTGATGTAAAACTTAGGATGCAGTGGACATAACTGTAATTGATGTATATTAATAGAACTCCTTCATATTGTTATTTCTCTTGGTAGAAAGCCAAGCTCATTCTTCTTGCATTTATGAGGATATATCTGTAATCTTGACTCCTGACATTTGTAAACCTAATTTCAGAAACTCTTATCTCCCTATTACTGTAGTATTTGGGGACCAGATGAATTTTAGATAGTATTTTTTTTTAAAAACTCTAAATCAGACAATTACAGAAAAGAGTCAGTATCAGGAATTTGTGAGGAACGTACTGTGTGTTTTCTGTAACATGAAAAATGAAACCCGGCTTAAAAAAATTTAGACTATATAGCACTGAGGTTGGGCCTCTCCTAGTGCTCTTTTATTTAAAATTAGGTTGCTGGTTTGAGAATTTTTACCCACATAGAGGACAATTTTTTTTTTTTTTTTAAGCATACTACCTCTGCACTACTAAGTCCATTTTGACACGTGCAGTGTGTTTTTGATTACTTTGCTAAATGCTGTCTGGTGATTTAGTGTCTCATATACTGTGAGTACTATCAATACGTAGAGTAAATCACAAAATTTAGAGCAAACTTAAACAAAAATGTGGAGATAATGCTGGGATTATTCATCATGAGGAAACCACAATTCTTACAACTTTA
>NW_004443938.1:43321680-43323509 GCF_000243295.1 Trichechus manatus latirostris
CTGATATTAGAGTTCCCACTAACACTCCACTTGTTTCTGGCCGTTTGCTGTGTGACTTTTCAGGTGAAGATGGAAGAAGAAGGAACACAGCTGGAAGAGGTGGATTTTTTCCCTCTTAAGTTAAATATGTGGTGGCTGCTGCCTGCTGCCTGCCATTATTATTATGTGTGGAGTGCGCTTTCAGGGTTCATTTGTGAGTTTTGTTTGAGTTGTGGCTTTAAGTTCTTAAGATTTTGATTCCCCTTTATTTTAATGTCTTAGATTATCAAATTCTGGGTCTTGTCTGGTGCTTGCTGATTGATACACTTACATTTATTTGCCTTTTTCCCCCTGTGTGTGATTTAATTTCACAGAAAAATTCCTTGAGAGTAGAAGGGGATAATATTTATGTCAGACATAGCAATTTAATGTTGGAGGTTTGTATAATCTAAGAAAACAATTCTGTCCTAATGGCTGCCAGGCTGCTGTGGACGGGAGGTCACGCACAGGCTGGCTGGCAGTTTTCTTCAAGCACAGTGCATGAAATGCATGGGGAACTTTTCAACTTGGGAGTGCATGTTACCAGTTCAGCTTTTTTCTTTTAAAGTGGCTTAGGGAGGAACATACCTGCTAGAAGTTCTCACAGTGACAACGGGGAAAAATCGTTCTGTTTAGTCAGATGAATAAAGTTCCTATCCGTTAATCTTGAAGTAGTTCTACAGATAAACCTATTCTTTCCTAATAGGTTATCTCTAGAGCATAGAACCTGAAGTAACATGATCCCATTCTTAATATACATTAAACAGAAAAGACGTTTGTTCATTGGCATCAAATCATTTTACTTTTGAACTATGTCCACATTCTTTTTTCTTGAATTAGGAATGTGGTTCACTTAAAGTATTCTGTTTGAGTGTATGCTAATTGATGGGATTGTTTTGATTAAGAAGAAAGAGAAAAAGAAAAGAAAACCCAACCACCCAATTAGAAATGTAAAATATACTACCCGTGTCTCAAAAGAACGTTTTTTCCTTTAGGACAGTACGTGGCAATGTATTCAGGAGAATTACAATTCTCAGTAATCTGACTAATCTGTTTGGTTGCTTTTGGCAGCTTTGATAACTGTTGGAAATGTATTTTTGTATAACTTACTAAAATGCTGTAAAGTGTAATACATAACATTGCTTTGAACAAATCCAAGAAATGTGCCTGATCTCAAGCCACAGTAATTTTTTCATGCCATGCAAAGATTTGTAGATTTTCATGAGTTTTTGCAAATGGCAGTAGAAGCTCATAGATGAGCTACTATGCTTGTGCATGAATATGGAGTATCTAATTTTATCAGATGCATGATCTGTTCCTCTGGAAGTGGGATGAAAGATAAAATCCACGGATGGCTCCCGGCATTTTTGAAATGTAAGAAAACATCTAAAATTCAGTGAAAAAGTTTCCTGAACACTCATTATCTTTTACTTCCACCAATACTACCTATCAGGACTAGTCTAAAAACTCCAACAAATACCATTTATCAGGGCCTACTCCAATGAAAACTGTCCTAGTAGTTTTTCTTGCATCTTTGTCTGTATAAGCACCATTTGGTATATTGAGTGGCTGGGCCCCACCTTTGTATTTGGCAAGTGCATGAGACCAGTATGTGGTCTACTTACTTTATAGAGAGACCAAACAAAAGCAGCTACTGGAAGCAGTTATTTTGTTCCTTAAGGATTAAGAGCCACCAGTGGAATTTCCTGAAAAAAGTCAATCTCTGGTTTTCCATTTTTGGATGATCCTGGACTGACTTTCCCTTCAGGCCAAGTGTGCTTCTAAGTCCACCTTTCTCTATTTTATAGTTG
>NW_004443938.1:43324056-43325287 GCF_000243295.1 Trichechus manatus latirostris
ACCACGCCCCAATGAATGGGAAAAACGACGTATCACACCTCTGTCCCTACAGACACAAGGGGTATGTCGCTAGCTATTTGTTGGCAATATGTCTCTGGCTGTGTATTGAAATTGAGGTTGCTAATCTAGTATGTTGATTCTCAGGAAGTTAGAAAGTGTTCTCATTTAATTTTTTATGTAATTGCTAACACTATTTTAAATACTAAATGTTTATTAACAAGGTAATACTTATTGACCTAGTTCTTAGGTAAATAGTATGAGTTTCTAAATACTTTTGAAATAATTTCAGAATAAATTTACTATTTTGCTCAGGTAAATTAATGGTAATGAATTGTTATACAGGACAACCTAGAAACTGACATTATATTGTATTTTAACAAGTTTTCCAGTTAGTGACTTCTAAAATAAAGGTGTTTACTTAATAATTAAAGGAATGTAGGAACGTAGACCATGTTTACCATGGTTTAAAGTAATTACTGTGAGGATAATGAGTTAAACTTAGCTTTAAATAAAGGCTGATGAGCCTTGTTGAAAACTTGCAAAATGTCACATAACTCAGTACAGAAACTACCTTATTATGGAAGGTAGGCCAGTTTTTAAAAAACATTTTAACCATATTATCTCTTCAAACTGTCATTCATTTTCTTTCCGTGGTTTTCTTCTCTCTACTACCAAAATAAGTACTGCCTTTTGAATATATTCTCAAAATATTTCTTTCATTCTCATTTACGTCTGTTCTTTCTGATGCCACAGAAACTCTCCCATTATTGACCAAGAACTTATCTGGGCTCTTTTAGTATACTGTATTTAATATACAGTTTTAAAAGTGTATAAAGTTGCTACCCTATAATTTCATCTTTCCTTTTTTTCCCTTCCTCCTCTCTCTCCTCAAGTTCAGCATATGGTGTGGCTTGGATATTACCAAATTCTAGCCATATATGGTTTAGATAGTTTAGTGCTGTTTTTATTTACCTTTCATAACAAAACTATTAGTTGCTTTCGATCTCTTAGTTGGTGACTCTGAAAGGAAAATAACTCTTTAAGAACAGATTAAGCAGAAATAATTGCTGAACTGAAAAAACAAATTTTTGGACACTACTAAGATTTAAAACATCATAGTAGGGTCTTTCGAAGTTGTATACAACTTAAATTGTTATTTTCAGACTGTGTGAAGATATTAACGTCAGTATTCCAGCATTTACTCTGGAGCGTTGTGGTTTCTGGAGAAACA
>NW_004443938.1:43326866-43328032 GCF_000243295.1 Trichechus manatus latirostris
AAGATGAAATATTTCCACAACATTGCAAACAAGAAAGATAATGTCACAAAGCTGAACCAAGTGACATGTTTCTATACTTTTAAAAAATTTAGTCTCAAATCCAAAGCTTATTTATAGAATTAGACTCTATATATGTAATGCTTTTTCTCACGTTTTGAACTATTACATATTTTTAAAAATTTATCCGCCAGAAGCAAGTCAGGTGGCATTATTTGATCAATTTAAAATGATGCCCTTGGATTTTCTGGAAACTTTGGAATTTTGGTGAAGATGTTTAACGTTGTCATTATTTTTCTGGATCTCGTACGAATGTGCAACATAAAATAATCTTGTCATAGAAATTATATTACCTGATATAAAGCAGTTTACAAAGTCTCTTATGCCGTGGCCTATTGTTTCCGAGAGACCTCTGACAAATTATTTATATTAAAGAAATTATATTAAAGTGAAATTTAAATCTGGGACTTACACTGTTTAGATCCTAAATGGTTTTTATTTACACTTACTGCTTTTTTTGTTCTTTTCCTTTCCAACACACACAGGGAAATATGTACTTATTTGATGTACATATGTATTATTTAACTACAGTCTTCCACGCATCCATTCTCCCACAGCACTTATTACCCACCTACATTGCGTCTTTTTCTTTCAAATTACATTTCACCACTATTAGTTGAAAGTGAGCAGTTGAGTCTACTAGAGTGTTTTTGACTTTAACAGAATACCATTTAAATTTCTTTGTTGCATCTTCATTTTGCTAATGAATTTTGCAGGGTTTTTCATTCATCTTTGAATTGTAAACCTTATTGAGCTGTAGAATAAAAAAAAATATGCCTCATATATAATTTGATCAGTTTTTTCCAATTTCCATATTATGGCTTTATAGATGAACAAAAAATAAAAAACAGAAAACATAGTTTCTTATTTAAAAAATAAATACATTGAACTTTCAATGTGACTTCAATTTGAGTATGAATAATTAATTTTGAGAGTAGAGCAGAAAATTGGAAACTAGGTCATTTACTCTTTAGCGGGTAAAGATCTATTGTATACCCTCATTGTTGTTACCCTCATATATTGTGAGGTTTATAACATACTTAAATTTGTATAAAATATTCTCTCATGAGTCTAATAGAGATTATATAGATTGTAGTTTTAGGTTATTT
>NW_004443938.1:43328986-43344427 GCF_000243295.1 Trichechus manatus latirostris
CAGGGTTGAAAAGCTGGCATTCAGGTGAATCTCCACATAAGCTTGCTGCAGAATCTTTCAGAATTCTCATCTTTTCTTTCAGTTTATACTGTTCTGTTATTCTTTCTTGTGTAACCTTTCCTTTCAGTAGGTCACTGCTGTTCTGTTCTGACTTATTAATTCTTTGCTGTTCCTTTTCTGACCTCTCTAGAGCCTAGAAGAGGAGATAACATCAATTTTGTTTAGTGAAAAGGGCCTTTCTGATAGCATGAGAACCACCTTCACTTCAGCCACCACTTGGACAGCAGAGGGCACTGTTGTGAACTATAATGCACCTTCTGAAAAGCTTTCTTCCTCGCCCTTCTCACAGTTGCCTGAGGTGCATTTTACTTTGTTTCCCTTGTTATTAAAAGCCACATATGAAAGTGATTTTTTATTTTTTTGAATATTCAGGAGCATTGCCCTCTAGTACTTTTACTGGTAAAATTAACCTTTCCTAGGAAAAACATTCAAGAAATAGTGACTGAATTTAGACATGAGGAAAAGATACAGATTGTATGTTTCTCTGGCTTCTTTACCCCCTTCACCCCCAAAAAGCTGCTTAAATTCAGAGAATCATTTAAACCGTTAAGACCTAGAGTCTGAATTATTAAGCAGAGGAAAATCCCCAACCAAGTAGAAATTTAAGTATACTTTGCAGAATTTATTTTCAAAGCCCAAATGTCTTTTTAGGCATCTTTTGATGGCTTGTGATTTTTAAAATCCTGTTTATGTGGAAAATTTGAGGTGCCTCCCATAGTCAATGAAGTAGTTCTTTTTTAATGACCCTAAGGAGATTCCCTGAACTTTGGCAGGCACCATCCAGCCCTTTGAAGTTAAGTAATAATAGTAATTCACTAACCTATAATAATAATATTGAAATATCTGCTTTAGAAATGTTCTGATCACTAGACATCTTTATTTGTAGAGAAATTTATAAGGAGTTATAATTAAATATTACCTATTTCTCAAAATAGATTCAGAGTTTTTCAGTTTAATATCTGAAACCTGTGGGTTTTCAATAAAACTAGAAGGCTGGCTCTCTTGTTCTATCAGTGACAAGACTTACATGGTATCAATTTGGAGCGATTAAACATGCTCTCACCATGCATTTAAGAATAACAGCAGAGATCAAAGAGTGTGTGAGTATTTGTTGATAGGTACTGCAGAGAAGTGTGCCAGTTTAGGACCCATTAACTCATGACTGTCCATGTCACTGGTGCAGATAATCATGAGATCCTGCTGTCTATAGTAAGAAAGCTTGCTATAGGAAACAGCTCCAGTCCAGTTAGTGTCTTGGCACCTTCACAACAAGCTTCCCTCTGCCCAGACGGTTCAGAGGTGCAGTGCCCCCCCTTCATTTGGCATGGAGATACCTTCTTGAATAACTAGGGCTACTGTCTCTAGCAGATTTATTTTAGGTTAGATCACAGGCTGTAGTGCCATTTGAATGTCAAAAAGTTGGCTTTATTTTAAAAAGTAAAGTAGCCTTTTAAAAGTAGTAATGTAAAATGGCCTTTTGAAAGAAAATTAAAAAAAAATTAAAAGAACATTTAAAACTTTTCCATGAGAAAGTTTCTACCCTAGTTAATAATACCATAACATATAGTAATTTATATTAGTAACGTATATAGAAGTATTTGCTGAACATTTAGGTAATCTACTACTCAACTAGAGTAAATTGATTTACTCCCAAGAAGCAAATGTCTGCAGGAGGTAGGAAAGGACATCTCAAAAAATAAACTTGATTCATTTCTGATTTCAAAGATGCTACTGGAGAGCTAAATTCTAAAGAAAACACTTGGAGTCATCATTTGACATCCACCTGAATGTTATAGTATCCCTGTTACTTATCTGTAATACAATTTGTGATGTTAATAATCATTTGTGAAATGAACATTATAATGTTAATAGCTGTCTAAGGCCAATTATTATTTTGCCAATTAAATCTGTTTTTTAAACGAGCCAGCAAAAAATAAAGGTGTCATCTCCTTAATGCTATATTCATTTAGGAATCAAAGTTTTAGGCTAGGGTTTATAGTCTGATTAAAACTAAAGCTTTTGTTGTGAATAGGTTTTAAAGTTTTAGAACTATTCTTTAAGGTGATCAGTAAGCTTTGGTATATATATATATATATATATATATATATATTTTAATTTTTCCAACTACATAAGTAGTGTTTATAGGTATAACTGTAGCAAAAGCTTTTTAGTTCTTTGGGAGGATGCTGGCTGTTTTTGTGTTTTTGTTTCTTTTTGTAAGCTTCTTGGTGTTTGTCTTGACTGTCCTTTATTAGACCTTGAGCAGAGGTCTTTGTAGATGTTGATTCTTGCTGTTCTGTCTTTGCAGTGTGTGATATTTGTTTTGGTGGGTGTTGAGGTAAAACTTTATTGATTTTGTGTCCTCGGTTGCTTTTTGTTCTGCAGAAACGTGCTCCCGAGTCAGAAGGGCCTTGCACTGACGCCAGTGATGCTGTTAAGGTTCTCCCCTTTTTCCATGTTAACACACCATTGCCTGACGTTTCTGACCCCTCACGATTTCCCTGCTTCCCTTTCAGTCAGCCATCATAACCATCTTTGTTTTCCTCCATGACATGAACCTACCATCAGTTAGTTTTGGTTTCCATCATTTTTATTTATTCATATATTTTTGTTTTCCCTCATCCATTTTTTTTTTGTACAGAGTTCACATGAGACTCTGAATGTAGTGGAGGAGAAGAAGCAGGCAGAGGTTGGGAAAGACGAAAAAGTAATCACAGAAGAAATGAACGGTAAAGAGATATCACCTGGGAGTGGACCTGGGGAGATTCGTAAAGTGGAGCCACTGGCACAAAAAGACTCCACCTCCCTGTCTTCTGAGAGCAGCAGCAGCAGCAGTGAGAGTGAAGAAGAAGAGGTGGGAGAGTACCGCCCCTACCACCGTGTGACCGAGGGCACCATAAGGGAGGAGCAGGAGGAGTATGAAGAAGAGACAGAGGAAGAGCCCGGCCGAGCAGCCAAGGTAGTAGAGAGGGAGGAAGCAGTGCCAGAAGCCAGCCCAGTCAAACAAGCAGGTGCCAATATAATCACAATAGAAACAGTGATCCAAGAAAATGTAGTTGCCCAAAAGGTATCTGGAGAGAAGAGTGTAAACGAAGGTGCTGTTAATAAGCAAGACACGAGAGAAGAAGCAGAGGAAGAGCAACATAAAGTTAACGGAGAGGTGTCTCATGTTGACATTGATGTTTTGCCACAAATTATTTGTTGTTCAGAGGTAAATGGGAGTCCCAAATGGGAGCTAAACTATAATAGAGCTATTTCTCAGGTGGAAAACGCCTGCCTTTCTTCTCTTGTCCTCACAATTTCTCCTTCAGCTTTTTCAACAAGATTCTGAGTCTTTTCTTTAATGGGAGGAAAGGGGAAAGCACTGCTTTGTAGATTTTCTGCCAGCTCAGTTCATGGTTTCTAGCTTCTTTACTGCAAGTGGATCACCTGGTAGGGTAAACTTTCTGACGGCAACCATGTCATTTTTTCCTTTCCATTTCACATTTAAATTTTTATTTGCATGTTTTGAACATCTCCAGCTCGTTTGTTCTTAGTTGCACTACTTCCTGACACTACATTCCTTTTTCATTGGTTTACTTAGAAAATTGTATACGTAATATTTAAAAAATGCTCAATGTGAGTGTGTGTCCTGTTGTGATTGGGTTTGACCTTTTGGCTCATTCTATCACACTTCAACTTAAGCTTTTTAGAAGTAGCAGGCTTTGATTACTCTGATGCTCTGATCGCAGCATCTGGCAGTGATGAGAACATTACTTATTGAGTGCTACTGTGATTTCTGTTTTTTAGATGCTAGGGACTTTATGATTTGGTGAAGAGTCTTCTCTTTCCTTCAAGGCAGCAGGAGGCTAGACTATTGAATAGGAGAACCATGTCTCTCCTCATTCTGTCCTATCATCAATTCTAGATTATCTGCAAGTGAATGATATGTTTTATGGCTTATCTATATTAAATATAAGTCTTTTCCTTTCCGCTTCAAAAAAGAGAACTTTCCATACCCCTCTTAGATTAAGTTTTGGTCATTAGATGCAGTGCCCCGACTTGGGAGTTAAAGTTATATTGAGGGAGGGTCTACTTTCATGGGTATGTTTCTTGATTCTAAAATTAAATGCCCACAATATAGTGATTATTCATAGTTGCTGTTTTTGATGGGGTAGAAAATTGCAAAGTGACTTTGTCGTGAAAGAATTTAATGGATTTTTACTATGTTGCATTCAAACTTTCCATTTCACTTCAGAGAAGACATTTCAAGAATCCGTGACTACTTTGAACTATTATTTTTCTGCTGCTAATACATGGTTGTTCCTCTTTAAATAATTACACCTGTTGGGAATTTTCTTTCTAGTACACCATTATTTTGGAAATAGTATAGTCTGGTGGTGTAGTTAAACATATATGCTCAGCAGACTACAGTGTTAACAGGCCCTCAAACTTCCCCTTTAATGTTTTAAACTGTTCAAAGCATTGCATTGTTGATGGAATAATTTCATACATAACCTTTTATGTAATATACAAGAAAAACTGCAAGTTTTAGACAACTGTAATTGAATGCAGTCATACTTGAAGTTGTTTTTTCTGAAAATGGTATCTCCATTGTCAGTGAGGCAGAAAAGGCTTTCTGGGGAAAAGAGGAAATCTTAGCCTCCCTAGCTGGTGGGCAAAAGAAAGGAAATGAGTCTTCACACAGGCCATGTGGTTCTTTAAACTGCAATGAAAGTAGAGACAACTCACTTCACACAGTTCATTCTGTTTTGTTTTCTTTTCAATTCTATCATTACTTGCCCAAAGCTAACGTATATGTCACTGTACACCAGGTGCGACAATTAACTAGTTTGGGCCAATCATAATTTGAAGTGTGTCATGATTTAGGCATTATGTTAGCTTATCTTTCTCATTCATGTACATACATACACACACACACACACACACACACACACACACACGATATTTGAAGGAAGGTTTTTCTTTGATGTCTTTTGTTTGTTTTAGGTTATTTGCTTTTATTCTTTTCTTTTGTGCATGAGAGTGTGTTTGGATATGTTTCTTACGATTATTTTGAAGGCTCCGTTAAGCACTTTTACTTCATTGCCTCTAGAATTTATTTTTCCCTTCCTTTTTCACCTCAGCCACCAGTGGTAAAAACAGAGATGGTAACAATTTCTGATGCCTCACAAAGGACAGAAATCTCCACCAAGGAAGTCCCCATTGTCCAAACTGAGACCAAAACCATCACATATGAGTCTCCGCAGGTACAAAAGCTCTAGACTTGGACTATTTGAGTTCTTTTTTAGTTAATTTGTCTCTTTTTGTTTTCGTTCTGTCTTTTCCTAGTTCACACGTTTCTGACTTTGACTTTTTTAATACCTCCATTTTATAACCATAGTTCAACAACAATAAAACTAGCTGTGTGGCTCTCTTAGATTGAGTCAGCTGCAATCAAATTGGTGACCCGGTAATTATAGGGGGTGAGCATGCATATGATTATGTAGGATGAGTAGTATCAATCTTGTTCATTTCTGGCTTGGTACATCCAGGAATGTTTTTGTCCACTTGGGAAATGGATTATCTTGCAAAGTTTATTGGATCTGCTATAATTAGTGGATCAGTAGGATATATAGGCTTTTTCCCCCCTTTCTAACTCCATGAAGACAGACCTAATGAGCTCACATATACTTGTGGGTATACACACATATGTGCTTCTCTTTTTCAAATGGGATTATTTTCTAAAGATTTACATAGTTGTTCTTTATGTAAACTATCAGATTTGTGTGTTTGAGTTTAGGTCTTCAGACATTTATTCTAAAGATTTGAAATAAAGCATTAAGATGTCTAACCTTAAGGGCAACAAAAAAGGGGAGACTATTATCCTTTTAAAATGGGACTGTTTAAAAATGTGTACAGTAACGATTTTCTCCACTGAGTAGTTTAGAATTCTGTAGTAGGATTGTACCATGGTGGAGGAGGGCAGATTATTGTCTTCTTGAAATATTTTTTGAAAATGTTTAATGTGTATATGTATAAAACATTTCTCAAAATTATTTTGGGTATGTTGTCCATATGAGTGCATAAGTCCTACAAGAGCACAAATAGATTTCTTATGAACACGTATCAGGAGAGAACATGCACATGTTCGTCGACGTTGCGGTAAGTGCCCTCATAATGAGATACAGGTGTGTGAGCTAAGTGTGTACTTTCCTCTCAGCTTTTATTCAGAAAGACTCTAGACCTTTAAGTTTTCAGGTTATTTCCATGTGTCAGTGAGTACCAGGAAACAGGAGGCAAATAAGTTTGGATTTTAATAATATAAACTGAGTTAGGCTATCAGTTTGCTTCTTGATTTCCCTTGGTAGTCTCTAGAACTTTCTGCCTTTTCTAGTACCAAAGCAAACAAGTAAAAATCTATTTTGATATATGCATGGGATTTACATATGGTATGTATAGAGTATGTGCGTGCATACATACTGAAATATATGCACCTATGTTGTTGTTGTTATTAGTTGCCATTGAGTTAATTCCGATTCATGGTGTGACCCTGTGTGTGCAGAGTAGAACTGCTCCATAGGATTTTCAAGGCTATGACCTTTTAGAAGCAGATTGCCAGGCCTATCTTTCAAGGTGCCTCTGGGTAGGTTCAAACCACCAACCTTTCAGCTAGTAGCTCAACACTTAACTATTTGCGCCACCCAGGGACTCCATGTGTACCCATATATACATTCTAGATATCCCAACACAAAAATTATTATAGGAACAATGTAGTTTTTTAAAATTTCTACTAGAGGTAAGCAAACAACGAAATCACTCAAGTTCCTTCTACCTATTCAGGTCCTATTGCCTCGTAATCTGAGAAAACGTTTCTCTATTTTTGCCCACCTGTGCTTAAAAACCAGTAACAACAAGCCACTCAGTGCTTCTGGTCACTGTGGAAACTTCTCTGCCTGGTTCTCTAGTTTCTTTTTCTGGCTTCTGCAGAATGGACCGCAGGTCACATTCTCTGATGGTTCCCTTGTAGTTTTGACCCACCGTCTCCTTCCGTTCTTCCTTTTTTCTCTCCACCCACAGGATTTGCTTCTACACATGCATCCAGCCTTTTGCCTTTGTTCTGTTTTAATTGCCAGCCAGTCTCTTGTAAATTACCACCATAAACATGTATAGGATATGCAGATAGCATCTTCTGCCAACTGCATAGATTTTTAAAGATGCATATTCACTGGGGAAGGGTCTTCTTGGACAGCATAATGGAAGTTAAGCATTATTTGTATTTTCCCCCCAATTATCCAAAGGTTGATGGCGGGGCTGGTGGTGATTCGGGCACATTACTGACCGCACAAACCATCACATCTGAGTCCGTGTCGACAACAACCACCACACACATAACCAAGGTAAAGCAATCCAGGGGATCCTATGGAGATGATGGTGCTTCGTAAACAGGATCCTTTTCTGAATTGTTTCTTTGTTCCTGTACATACTTCAAAGTAATACACAGTGCCGGTGGAGTAAAAATGCCTTGATTTCAAGTACTCAACAAATTAGGCTCCACTGACAAATGGTATTTAAACCAAAGTGCAATTTTGTAAAGTATAGGGGGGTAAAAATATATTATGAATAGCTATACTTAAGACAGCCACAGGAGTAGAGTTTAATAAAAGTGGAAGCACAGATTTGTTAAGTACAAATGAGCCCTTCTGACTGAAGCAATTAAATGAAGACCCATCGTTCACAATTTTTAACAGGTGTCTCAAATAGTGTAAATTTTCTCTCATTTATTTAAGATACTAGTGTATTGATTTTGGGCAATTTTCCGGATCATTCTCTGAATGTCTAGTACCTTATACTAGTGATTCTCAAAGTGTGGTTGGTCCCTGGACCAGCAGCATCAGCCCCACCTGGGGACTTGTTGGAAGTGTATATGCTGCAGCCCTACTCCAGACCTACTGATAACCCTGGAAGTGGTTTCAGAAACCCTCCAGGTGATTTTGATGTGTACTAAAGTCATCAAATTTCTCACTCCACCATTACTTTCCAATATCTCCTTTTTCTTCTACTTTTCATATTTGGTTAGTGCTTAAAGGTCATAAATATATCCTTTATTCCCTCCTCCACCACCCTGTGTTTAAATAAAAAACCAAGCAAGATAAAACAAAAAAAAAACTTTGTAAATTACAAAATGCCACATCAATGCAATGTAGTTTTGGTACTCATTTAACAATGTATGTAGTTATTAAAGCTGGTGATAAGCCTTGTTTTTTGCAGTAAAGTGCCATGGCTTGTGGTTTCGTGTGTAAATTTACCAGAGTTATAGAGGTTGGATGTGTGCTTTCTCAGGACTTTGTGATATCTGCTCGTTGTCTGCTTAGAATGTCGTAGCCTTATGATCTCTTAAGCTTAATACAGTGTGTATCGCAGGCTAAATCAGTTTGCAACAAGCCAGTAACTCTGGAGACAATAGACCCAGAAGCTCCTTCCCCACAACCCTTCTTCACACAGCCACAGAGCCTGTGTTTAGCCATGCTGCATTTCCACAGTCACAACCACACGCAGAAGATTTAATCCAACACTCAACAAGAAGCTCAATATCTATGTAATCCGTCTTCCCTATCTTATTGCACTAAATCAAATGAACAAAATCACCAAATGAATTTGTATGACCAGAATCAAGCAGTCAAAACATAACATCAGTTTTCCGAACCCAAAACAGATACATAAATTGCTAGAATTCCTTGGAACTACACAAGTAGCGAGTAGTTATATCCTCTTTTCCATTTCATTTTCAAAACCTACCAATTGGGAATCAAGAAATTCAGAAAATTGCAACAGAAGTCCCAGTGGTACTGTTTGGATTAGATAGTATCTGTCCCACCATCTTAATCTCACCTGAATTTTGATAAGTTAGTTTTAGTTTTAGGGTTGCTTTCAATTGATTTATAAAGGCTACCATTTTAAGAATAGAATTCTCCTGAGAGCTTAAAAATAAAGCACAGAAAGTTGATGGAATATCAGTCTTCTCCCGTTCAGGTTGCCTTGCCTTACAATGATCGGCAGTTCTAGATGTGCTCTATCTTTTCTCTAATTTTGCATGCTTTGATGATTGTTGTTTTTTCTTCTTTATGACCTTTAGACTGTAAAAGGTGGAATATCTGAAACAAGAATTGAGAAACGTATTGTGATCACAGGAGATGCAGATATTGATCATGACCAGGTAAAGAGCTTACGTTTCAGTTTTGAAAGTGATCATGTTTATTTTCTAAGTTTTGCACTTCTCATCATGTCACATGCCTGTGTAAAACTCCTTCTCCCAGTACTTCTTGGGTGAATTCCAACTCCTAAGCACGTTATGAAGACACTTCGCAGTCTGGACACTACCTGTCCTTCCAGCCTTCTTAAAAATGATCAGCATAAAACCTAGATTGCTGTTTATTTTCCACTGGCTTTACACGCACGTTTTGGTCAAAGTAATCTAGACAATTCTTGGCAATCATTAGATATTCATCTGGGTCTGGTTTAAAACGCAAATCATCACATTTTTAAAATTAAATGACAGCTCAACGATACAGCCTTCAAAAAAACAAAAAGTTACTAGGCTTGACTTATGCCCACTTTTAAGAACTTTTCAAGTATGTTTGATAACATTAAAAAATTGGGCTATTTACCACCATGTGTTTTTCTTGAACTGTTATGTGGGACTAATTTAAGGTCTTTTACGAAGTCAAAAATTGTAGTTTATTCAGAAAAAAAAATTAAAAGAGTCATTACTTTTATTCTGATGTTAGCTTTGGCAAAATGCTTGGTTTAAAGCAGGCAATAGATGGAACTACTGGAGGAAGACCTTTAGGGCAGCTTTAATTTCAGGCTGCAGTCCCAAGTGATGATGAGAATTTTGTGTTTTTCTTTCTGAGTGATTTTAATTGGCCAGCTTTAAAGGAGGTCAAGCAGTTTCCCTTTTACAGCAGCCTTAAGAAAAGGAAAAGAAATGTTTAACTGACCATCTCAGCTGGGCAATAGGAACACATGATAATTAACCCAGCTTTGAACACAATACTGAGCTCAGCGAAGAGAATTTTAGTGAACAAAGTTTTTTGTTTGATGAAGCCTCCCTGTATGTGACCAGAGAGAAATGGATTTTTCCACATGCCTAAAAAAATTATCTCTAGGTTTTTTTAACTTCTGTAAACATGCTTTTACTTTTCTATCATATTTTATAATATTCGTTTCTTTGTTTAATTCCTTGAGAGTTATTAGAGGTTAAAGGGTTAAAGGGTTGCCCTGACTCTTCTTCTTGACTTACGGGTAGAGTTTCCTAGTAGATGACTAGTACATTTGCCTGGTTACCCCTGGAAATGAATTACTTTCCTGAAAACCAACTTTCTAATTTCCTATATAGAGAATTTATCCCACTGCTGTCCACTGGGACAGTCTTGAGGTCCCCTGATGGAACTATTTAAAATTAAATGAGGGAAATCACTTCTGTGTCAACTAACTGATACTGATCATGTGGTGACTTTAATATCACTGACACCTTTTTCAGTTTCTTGCCTACTTTAAAAGCAATCTTGATAGTGCAAAGAAACCTTCATCTGAATGAGATAGGAAAAAAGCAACTCCTTTGTGTTAGCAAATTAAAGAGGTGTTCTTTTATAGGAATGCGCTTTATAGGTTTTTCATCCTGTGCAAATCATGACTCACCTTCATACCAGGGGACTATAATCTGTCCTGCAGTTGCTGTTTGGTGCGTATTTTCTTCTAATAAAATAACTTCTTAGTTTGGGATTATGATATAGTTTTTTCACAGTCCTTATTGTTGCCATAATAAATTCACATTTTACAGTATTTAGTTTCATGTGCTGATAATTATGGAATGAAGGAGCTATAGGAAACTGATTTCAAATGTGTTTGAAGGTGATCATAGCAGTTTTTGTTTTTTCCTACTTTCTGCTAACTGAAGCGTGTTTTACATGTGTTATCTTCCATTCGGTATCACTTACATTTCCTGTTTAACAGTCACCCGGTTTAATGTAGGCAGATCTTTATAGTATTTGATGATTTGCCCGTAACTACGTTTGGCTCCCCTCACAGCTCATCACTGATGTTTTCCAATTTGGGTCCCACAAGCCAACATGGAGTAAATAGTTTTGATTTTTTACCTCCTTCATCCCCTCTGACCATTTCAGAAAGAAAGAACCACACTCGTCCTGTGCTCCTTCTCTCTCATCCCCGTTCCCATCCCTTTCCCCCTATCAATACACTGAGAAACTCTTCTGACCGTCCATGAAGCAAGATATCTGCTCTTATTCCCATTCCGGTCTTGCTCTCTGGCCTCCCAGTTTCCCCACTTGACCAACAGTTGTGCTATGGCTCAGATTTAAAGCTGGGTCTGCATCTGATGTTTCTTTTGTCCTGATGCAAGTGGGTCACCAGAATTTGTTCTTTAGTGGAGATTTAAGCACCCTCAAGTTTCTTCCAAGCTTTTGTGTGAAAAATGTTTAATGTAAAAAAGATTTCTCTTTTTATAACTTTACCTTTTTTTTTTGGGGGGGGGTGAGTTTTAGGGTTTTGCTGAGTAGAGTTATAGCAGACAGAAACTATGATGCAAACAAGAAGTGCAGTTGTCCCCTCAGGCAGGTGACAGAGCAAAAGAAAAAATGGTACTGCTTTTTTCAAATGCATAATTTCCTTATGAGATATGGTGCTCTCTATGCTAATAGAATTTCTTTTTAAGAATTCTTTACTGAACTTTGAATGTTGTTCTCTGGTATTTTTGTTTCCTATTTACTTTCTCCCAAAGACCTCTTCAAAAAAAAAAGAACAACAGTTAACAAAAATATCTTTTCCTCTGAAAAATCAGGTCTTTTGTTTGTGTTATTCCTTTCTGCTTTGCCATAACACTGTGTCTGCTTTTTCACACCTGGTCAGCATCTAGGTCCTCTCCCACCCCTGCCACTCACTGGCTGAATGGCCATGACAAAGACCCATTAACTTGGCACTTTCACTTTTTTCAACTGTGAAATAGGGACCTGTACTTTACAACCTGAAGATTAGTTTTTCTCTCTTCTATAGCTCTACTGACTATGTGTCATTGTTGCTGCTGCTGTTTTACTTGTTCTACATCCTAGAAGTTATAGACACTTTTCCTGCAACATTTTAGTTCAACAAACATTTTAGTTCAAGCAATTACTGAGAGCCTAAGATAGTGGAGATAAGCAAGGCCTGGTTCTGTGCCGTGGGGCATCAGGTACTTAGGTAATAGCTAGTGTCACTTGAGTGATAGGCCAGGCACTATGCAGGATGAAAACCCGTTGCTCTTGAGTCGATTCTGACTCATAGTGATCTTATAGGGCAGAGCAGAACTGCCCCATAGAGTTTCCAGGGAGGGGCTGGTGGATTCTAACTGCTGACCTTTTGGTTAGCAGCCCGTAACACTTAACCACTACGCCACTAGGGTTTCCTCAGTCCCTACAGCAAACCTTAAAATGATCTTTACAACCTTAACATTAGTCTCAGCTTACAGATGCGAATACTAAGGCTCAAAGAAGAACGGTTTTCTCCAATTCTCACAGTTAGTGGCAAGGCTGGAATTCCAAGCCAGCATGTTTCTTCTACATGTATCATTATTTGAAACTGTCGGAGAAATGGGAAGTTTGGAAAAGTGAGAAACGTTCTCTAAAATGAACAATGAGCCCATTTCAAAACATTCTTCCTGCTTCCTCAAAGAAATGAACCTGTTTTGGCTTGAGGTTGCATCTCAGTTTATCAGCATGCATTTAATTTGCCATCCTGAGGTGGAGCCTGTCCCTCAGCTCACAGCTGCTTTCTCTCCTGACCCTGGTAGGCATTGGCCCAGGCGATCAAGGAAGCCAGAGAGCAGCACCCTGACATGTCCGTCACAAGAGTGGTGGTGCACAAAGAAACAGAGCTGGCAGAAGAAGGGGAAGAGTAGTAAGGTAAGAGAGCCAACACTTCCCTTGGTCTTTGCCCTGGCTGTTCTGCACTCCTGAACAGGCAGAGAGGTGGGAAACACTTTTTATATCATACTGTCTCAGCTTCCTGTAGTACATTTGATTTTTCAGACTGTTGTTATCCCTGAGTGCATCTTCTTAGGTTACTTGTATATAATTATAAAACCTGTGAACTTTGGTGTTAATAATTACCATTTATAGAGGGGCTGGTAATAATTGACATTTATATGTTACTTTACTATTTACAAAGCGCATTAATTAAATTATCTTAATTAATGTTCACAATAACCTTTTGAGGAAGGTGCTGTTACCGGGAATTAAATGAGGGATTTTTATTATATTAGGGACAAGGAGAAGATGAGTTAAATCCTTTAAATATAGATATTAAAAATTGTGTGTCATGGGATGAATCATAAAGGGTATATATAGGACGTATATTTATATATATGTGTGTGTATATATATATGTATAAATTTAAGAGTAAAAACAAAAATAAAGGATAAATGACAAAGTTTAATATGCCTGGGAGAGAAAGGATTAATATCCTGAATATATTAAATATTCTTATGTATCATTAAAAAAAATGAGCACTTAAGTAGAAAAATGAGCAGAAGATTAAGCAAGAAAGCCATGTAGAAACTAAGAGAACAATAAACAAATGTCCAGGCTCACTATTGCTTAAATAAAATATAAATTAAAAACACAGAGTACTACTTTTAACCCATAAATTTGGCAAAGTTTATGTTTTTAACTAGTGTTGGGGAGGTTGTGGAAAAAATATGCTCATACACTGCTATATAAATTATTAATATTTCCTGGAAGACAATGTGACAAAATAAATCTTAAAAAAGAAAACCTACCTTAAATATGCCTACCATTTGAATCACTTCTAAGAATTTATCTTAAATAAGCGGAGTTATATACAAAGATTTATCTACATGGATACTTATCACATATTTACATATAAAACAAAAATGCTGAAAAATCTAACTGGCCAACAATAGGGTATTGGTTATACCTTATGCTGCCCCCATGTGATGACCAAATAGCCAAAGAAAGTTGTGCTAAAGAATCCGTAATTACATGAGTAAATGTTCACAGTTCTCTATTAGGTTTTTGAAAAGCAGGTTTATCACACAGCACATATACTAAGACTACTTTTTTGTTTTTAAATAATCTGTACGTTGACCCAGGAATGGCTTGGTCATGAGGATACACATCTTCTACCTTACACGGCCACGCCAAGTGGTCTTCCATCCTCAGCAAATGAGGGTTCCTGCCATTTCACATTCTTTCTTACAGCTTTAATTTTTGCCAATTTGGTGGACATGAAATGATATAAGCTGTGATTTTAATTTGCATTCTCATGATTAATAATGAGATTTAGTATCTTTTGATACGGTTATTGGCCATTTGTGTTTTCTCTTAAAACATTTCTCTGAAATGTTTGTTCAACTCTCTTGTCTGCTTTTGTTTGTTCATTCCTTTGTTCGTTCTTATCAATTCTTGAAATATTCTGGTTACTGATTATTTGTCATTTTTATGTGTTCCAAAATCTTAGGATTTGTGGTTTGTCTTTATCCTTTCTTTAAATGATTTGGCTTATTAAATTGATTGAACTATTAATATACTTGAATTTACCAACCCTTTCTTTTATGTCTTGTGCTCTTTCTATACCATGAGATATTTAAGATATTTTTCATCTAGAAATTTTAACGTTTACTATAAATAGTTTATATATTCTTAATCCATCTGAAATTGCTATAGCTGTATGATGTGAGACAGTGATCCATTTGTTTCCTATGTCAGTAGCTGTTACAGCATTATTTTATAGATGAATCCATCCTTCCCCTCTCTAATCTGCAATGTCATTTATCAAATTACTTATATATGTGGGTATATTTCTGGTCACTCTATTTCCATTGGTCCATGTGTCTATCCCTGCTCTAATGCTATACTGTTTGAATTACTATGCTATCTGATAGGACTCCCCCCCCCCAATCATATTCTTTTTCTTCTGTAATGTCTTGGTTATTCTTGACTCTGTTCCATGTAAATTTCAGAATAAGATTTTTAAGTTTTAGGTTAAACCCTGTGGGATTTTGATTGGAATCGTATTCACTCTATAGCTTAATATGGGCAGATTTATGTCCATAAACGTAAATGTCTCCATATATATAGGTTTTCTTTAATGTCTTTCAATAAAGTTATATAATTTTTCCCCTAAAGAGATCTTATAAATCTATTATTGGAGTCATTACATTTATACCTTATATTTTTTGTTGCTATTTAAATGACTTTTTTTAAATTGAATTTTATGAAGGTGATTGTTTTTAAAAGCCCTTCTGGTCCCAAGACTATGGCCACAGGGATACCAGGGTTCCCAAGAATAATATGGAGGTTGCCAAGGACTTGTTTAAAAATGTTTTCA
>NW_004443938.1:43346201-43347042 GCF_000243295.1 Trichechus manatus latirostris
ACGGAGGCTTCTGCTTGGTTGATATTACCTAGTGCAGGGTCAGAGAGTTGAGGCCTGGGGGGCACAGGAGATAAGGAGAGAGGAAGAAAACAGGGAGAAAAGAGCATCACAAAATCTTCAAGAGAAGATAACTTTAAGGAAAAAGTAATCAAGTATTAAATATGTCAGATAAATCAAATGAAAGTGTCCTTTGATTTGATTTGATGAATTGATGCTATAAAAGTTAGCCTGGAGGTCTTTGTCAGAGCTGCTTCAGTCAAGAAGTAGGGATGGAGCCCAGTAACAGGTTGTAGAAATACGAGTTTCTCACGGAGAATGATTTCAAGAATCTGAAAACACATTTGAGTAGTAGGGCCCTTTGCTTCTCTATCAGCTCTGCCTGTCTTCACCTGAGAAGGCAGAGAATATTAGGTATTCCAGAGCCACTAGAGCTAGTGCTGTGATTACTAAAAGCTTGGTAAATCCATCATTCCTGAACCTGTTAGATATACTCTGAGTCCCACCCCTCACACCCTAAAAAATAACTTTTTAAGTATTGCTTTTCTGAACTATTATGCTTACATTAACACCAGTTTCTAAAGAAGATAATATTGTGTTCTAACCAACATTTCAGAGTCAGGGGGATGTGCATGGTTTCAAAACATGAACTCACAAGCCAAACAGGAAGTTAGCATTAGCTACGTGACTGACTTGACCGGAGCAAAGAACTGCATTGGCTGAAATGAGCCCTAGTTCATCACGCACTACTCATTTACATGTGGGCCCTGATGAGTATCACCCGCACTTTAAAAAGAAGCACGAACCTATCGACTTCCAGATGACTAAGTTCAGGAGCCAGGAT
>NW_004443938.1:43347142-43348496 GCF_000243295.1 Trichechus manatus latirostris
GGACTGGTGTTCCTGAAGAATCCTGATCAGGAGGGAGAAGGATTCCAGGCTTGGTGGTGTGGTCTGTGTGGCCTCAGAAACAATGAACCACAGGAGAGGGAGCTGCTGACACTGCTTCAGTTGATACCATGAGCTCTCTGAACCCAGACTTCAAATGAGCCTCGCTGACTCCTAGAGTCATCACTGATGTCGAGTAAAAAAGTGAACAAAGCCTCCTGTTCATATGAAAGCAGTGGGGTATCCAAAGGATGAAAGGACAGGAGTAGCCTCTTGTCCATTCACTCATTTTACTCATTCACTTATTTGTTAATTACACAAATATATACTGAGTGCCCACTATGTGCCAACTACAGTTTTACCATGGGGATTTCAAATCAAGTAAAATGAAGTCTCTACTCACAGACAATAAGTCAGTGGCAGCAGAATAGTGTGTCGGGTTTTGTAATACGTTTTGAACCTGTTTCAGTTCAGGATGGGACATCAGAGATGACTTCCCACTTGAGCTTCAAGGTGAGCATGAGTTAGCTCAGTGAAGGAAGGAGTGGAGGGCATTGCATGAGCCGTGAACCTATGACATTCTAGGTCCGGCACAAATCAGATGTCACGGGATTGCAGGATACTTGTAGGGGAGTGATGGGACATGAGGGGAGGGGGAAGGCAGAGGCCAGGTCATAAAGAGTGATATAAGCCAAGGTGAAGAGGCTAAACTTTAGCCTGAAAGCTGTGGGTACTCTTCATGCATTTGAGCTGCTAAGGAAGTACATGTTTGTGACTCATTGACTGTTTGCATGAGGAGATAGAAGTAAGTGAGTCGAGAAGGTGGGGGAGCAGGGCAGAATCACAGATGATGCCCAGGTTTCTGGCTTGGGTGACTGAGTATCATATGGTACCTATAATTTGAGTCATGGAATACATGAGTTTCGTTTTCTACATGTCATGTGGAGCATGACAGTCCTCTCTGCTTAGCTGTATGAAAGCAAAGGTATATTTTTTGTTGTTCTTACTGTAGGAGAGACCAACTGCCATACAAGTATGAAGGAGGCTCAGAAGTGAATCTATAAGGGCCCATCTTATATATAGTTCATAGTTTCATTACATCACACATGGTGTGATCAAATGGGAAATTTGCCCAATTGGCTGAATGTTAAGAGAAAGTAGTATAATGTAGCTAATTTACCTAGGTTCAGATGTTACTTCTTAGTTATGTGACCTTGGACAAGTTATTCTGTTCCTCACATCTGTTATCTGTAAAATGGGGATGATAACAATTTACAGAAGAGTTTGTTGCCAAGGCTGTTTGTAAGAACTCTTTGTAATTCATAAAGTGAACCATGTACTCTTTTTACTTTTAAGT